>NC_086449.1:124263280-124563280 GCF_028390025.1 Pseudophryne corroboree | reverse complement strand
AATTACCCCCCCCCCCCCGGCCGCCAGCCTCCCTTCGCACCGGCTCCCGCACCGCAAATTTACACCCCGCCCGCCAGCCTCCCTCCGCCTGCACCGGCTGCCACACCGGTAATTCACCGCCCGCCCGCCAGCCACCCTCCCACCCCCGCACCGCTAATCAGCCGCACCCCCCCCCCCGTCCGCACCCGCACCGCTAATTCGCCGCACCTCGCACCGCTAATTTGCCGCACCCCGCACCCGCACCGCTAATTCGCCGCACCCCCCCCCCCGCACCGCTAATCAGCCGCACCCCCCCCCGCACCGCTAATTCGCCGCACCCCCCCGCACCGCTAATCAGCCGCCCCCCGCACCCGCACCGCTAATTCGCCGCACCCGCATTGCTAATCTGCCGCACCGCTAATCAGCCGCACCCGCACCGCTAACCAGCCGCACCCCCCCCCGCACCGCTAATCAGCCGCACCCCCCCCCGCACCGCTAATTCGCCGCACCCCCCCGCACCGCTAATCAGCCGCACCCCCCCCCCCCCGCACCCGCACTGCTACGGTAGCACATCACTGCTGCCGGGCTGCCGCTGTCACAGGACACCCAGCAGTGGCACCCCTCCCGCGATACCCCACGATCACGGCACCCCCCGCACCCCACCCATGATTGCTGCACCCACGCACGCCACCCCCGATCACTGGCACCCCACCTGCGGTTGCGGCACCCCCGCACCCCACCCGCGATCGCGGCACCCCCCGCAGCTTACCCGCAATCGCGGCACCCCCCGCAACTTACCCGCAATCATGGCACCCCCTGCAGTTTACCCACAATCGCGGCACCCCCCGCAACTTACCCGCAGTCGCGGCACCCCCCCCCCCCGCGATCGCGGCACCCCCCGCATATCACCCACGATCGCGGCACCCCCGCATATCACCCGCGATCTCGGCACCCCCCGCATATCATCCACGATCGCGGCACCCCCCGCATATCACCAGCGATCGCGGGACCTCTGCTCCCCTCCTGCAGTCACTGCCCCCCAAGATCGCGGCACCCCTTCCCCCTCACCACCACCAGGGCCAGCTCCAGCCCGCACCGGCTCCCGCACCGCTAATTCACCCCCCCCCCCCGCGGCCCCCCTCCGCCAGCCTTCTGTCACTTCAGACGCGCACGGAGACAATCAGGTGAGTGCCACGGAGTGGCGCTTCCTGATTGGCTGAAGAGACACTTCTGTGACAGCTGTGACCGGGGTGTCTCTGCATTCGTGGAAAGGGTTCCCATGTGTAAACATGGGACCCCTTTCAGTCCGTTTGGTCCGGGTGTTCGGTTTGTTGTTTTGCCAAGTACGTGGACTATAATCTGGACCCTGGATCAGGTGAGTATAATTATCTTTTATTTTCAGGTACCCGTAGATTCTACTTGGAAAAGAGGACCGACTGCTTCGTGTCAACATAGGTAAGTATGTGTGTGTCGACATGTGTGAAATAAAGTTTTACTGTCACGGTGTGTGTCTCCTGTTTTTATTTGGGTATTTTTTTCCCATTAGAACTACAGGTACCAGCGGGCCCGTTTTTCTCCCGCATGCTGGTACTTGTGGTTCTCCAAGTACCAGCTTGCGGGGGAGGCTTGCTGGGACTTGTAGTACTACTGGAAAAAACAATATTCTTTTAATTTTCTCAAGGCTATCAGCCCCCCATCCGCAGCCTTTGGATGGGGGGGACAGCCTCGGGCTTCACCCCTGGCCCTTGGGTGGCTGAGGAGGGGGACCCCTTGATTGAAGGGGTCCCCACTCCCCCAGGGTACCCCGCCAGGGGTGACTAGTTGGATATTTAATGCCACGGCCGCAGGGCACTGTATAAAAGTGACCCCCGGCTGTGGCATTATCTGTCCAGCTAGTGGAGCCTGATGCTGGTGTAAAAAATACGGGGGACCCCTACTCTTTTTGTCCCCCGTATTTTTTGCACCAGCACCAGGCGCAGAGCCCGATGCTGGTTTTAAAAATACGGGGGATCCCCTGTCCGTTTTTCCCCCGCATTTTTAGAACCAGGACCGGCTCGAAGAGCCCGAGGCTGGTTATGCTTTGGAGGGGGGACCCCACGCAATTTTTTTTCAGGTTTTTCCCATTCCATTTAAAAAAAATAAAATAATAATAATAATAATAATAATCTTTTTAAAAATATATAAATAATACTTGTGCCTCCAAAAAAGACAAACCAAGTACCTAATCCCTTCTAATATAAATAGATATGCTATTACCCACCCAAAAAAACACCAAAAAAAACATGTTTTTAAAAATTTTTTATTAGATTCCGCCAGCAAAGTGTGGCGGATTGAAAATGACCGAAACGTTAAGCTGTCAGAACAGGGTCACGTATGTTCTTGATTTATGAAAAGTCCTAGAGTGCCGCCTATCGTTTGTGATATGTTTGCTTTTTGAAGCTCAGGAGGGCACCAGGCAAGCTGTACATTTTACTACATTGGGAGTGCCGAATAGCTACATCTGGTATATATATATATATATATATATATATTTTGCCTTGGCAGCCAAACCATGCTGGTATCCATAGTTCAGTATAAAAACAAGTAAATCTAATAAATGTATGGTGGTGAAAGAAAAGCCCAGTTTCACTGAAAAAAAGACAATTCTGCATGTTTTGAAATGAAAAAAAAAACAAAACAAAACTGAAGAACTGTAGGAAGGCACTGTCCGCCTACTTCGGTGACATCACAAGTTGGACAGAAGTTGGTAGGTTGGTTGGTCTGATGAAAAGTTGGTTAGATGTGTGGAGCACTGGTAAAAAGTTGGTTAGATGTGTGGGGCACTGTTTTAGTTGAACAGACAAGTTGGATGGTTGGAAGTTTGGAGTGTTGGAGAAAAGTTGGTCTGAAGTTGGTCTGATGTATGGCTAGCATAACTGTGTAACTTTAATGTACTATCCAATCCAAACACAAACAGATCAACTGAATGAGCTGCCTTCAATCGCGTCATTACTGAATTTGATGTATATAGTCACCCATCCAAAAAATGGACTATATGTACACCTCCTTAGTACACCACAGGTATGGTCAGCAACCATCAATTGCTGACCACACATAGCTTTAATAGGCAACTGACCATACCTATAAAGCTACTTACCATCTGTCACACTCGCGGCGCTGCGGCTGCCGCGCTTACCGCTCCGGGTGCGCTGGGTCTCCCGGCGGTCGCCGCCCCCGGAGGGCTCCGGGTTGTCACGTCTTGCTGGCGCTGCCTCCGGCGGGTTCCCGGGGTGTGGGTGCCGCCATTGCGCCCGGCGTCCACGGGAGCGTGGTGGGCGGGTGACGTCATCAGCCCCTTCCGCCAATTGGGAGAGAGTGGGAAGTTCAAAGGAAGACGCCGTGCAGGGCTCCGGCGCCTGAGTATCGTCTCTACCATGATCATCAGTGCTAGCAGCGTTCAGTGAGTTCTCTAACTGAACGTCTCCTGAGTTCCAGCGTTTGCAGAGTATCTCCCAGTGGAACATTTCCTGTGCTACCAGCGTTTGCAGAGTATCACTCAGTGGAACATTTCCTGTGCTACCAGCGTTTGCAGAGTATCACTCAGTGGAACATTTCCTGTGCTATCAGCGTTTATAGAGTATCACTCAGTGGAACAAACACTGTGCTACCAGCGTTTGCAGAGTATCACTCAGTGGAACAAACACTGTGCTGCCAGCGTTTGCAGAGTATCACTTAGTGGAACAAACACTGTGCTACCAGCGTTACAGTGTATCACTCAGTGGAATATTCATTGTGCTCCCAGCCAGTAGCGGATCTTGCCACGGGCAAGCAGGACTTTTGCCCGGGGCGCCGCCTTCCGGAGGGCGCAGAGCGCCATCCGGAGGGCGCCGCACCAGGGCAAGATCCGCTGCTGCTGTGCCCCCCGCTGCCCGTTGCCCCCCACTGCCGCTGTGAAGAGAAACTAGACGCGTACGCGTCTAGTTTCCCTTCGTGGAGAGGTCCTTTACTGTGCGGTGCGCGATGACGTCATCGCGCACCGCACAGCAAAGGTCCTCTCCACGAAGGGAACTAGACGCTATGCACCGCACAGCAAAGGTCCTCTCCACGAAGGGAACTAGATGCTACGCGTCTAGTTTCCCTTCGTGGAGAGGACCTTTGCTGTGCGGTGAACCGCACAGCAAAGGTCCTCTCCACGAAGGGAACTAGACGCTACGCACCGCACAGCAAAGGTCCTCTCCACGAAGGGAACTAGATGCTACGCGTCTAGTTTCCCTTCGTGGAGAGGACCTTTGCTGTGCGGTGCACCGCACATCATTTCAGTCTGTACAGGGGGCGTAAATTACCACGCCCCCTGTACGTAGCAACCCCCCCTATTGTCGCCCGGGGCGCCCAGTGCCCAAGAACCGGCCCTGCTCCCAGCGTTACAGTGTATCACTCAGTGGGACATTCTCTAAGCTACAGTGTTTCTCTTAGAGGGACACCTCCTGTGTTTCCAGTATTACATGTTATCTCTAAGTGGAACTCCTCCCATACTTCCAGAGTTACACTGAATCTTGAATCCTCATTTATTTCTTCAACATCGCTCTCAAGTTCCTCATTCTTCAAACATCGCTCACAAGTTCTTCATTCTTCTGTGTGCTTCACCATCGTTCTCAAATCCTCATTCATTTCTTCAGCATCGCCCACAAGTTCCTCATTTTTCTGTGTGCTTCACCATCGTTCTCAAATCCTCATTCATTTCTTCAGCATCGCCCACAAGTTCTTAATTCTTCTGTGTGCTTCACCATCGTTCTCAAATCCTCATAAATTTCTTCAGCAACGCCCACAAGTTCTTCATTCTTCTGTGTGCTTCAACATCGTTCTCAAATCCTCATTCATTTCTTCAGCATCGCCCACAAGTTCTTCATTCTTCTGTGTGCTTCACCATTGTTCTCAAATCCTCATTCATTTCTTCAGCATCGCCCACAAGTTCTTCATTCTTCTGTGTGCTTCACCATCATTCTCAAATCCTCATTCATTTTTTCAGCATAGCTCACAAGCTCTTCATTCTTCTGTGTGCTTCACCACCGTTCTCAAATCATCATTCAATTCTCTAGCATTACACGCCAGTTACTACGGCTAGTTCTGCATGAGGAAAACCTACATCCGGCCCTCCCTGCTCCGGCCCTGCTGTGGTTCCTCTTCCCGACCATCGGAAGAACCCCCGAGTTCTCAACACTCCGAACCCAGGTCAGTGACAGTATACTCAGGCCACATGGACCCGGGGGATCGGAACCCAGAGTCAAGTGCCATCCAAAACTTGGTTTCCCGAGTTCAAAGTCAGGAGGCGGCACAGGGCCAGGTGATGCAGTACCTCCAGGAATTGTCCGGCCGGCTGGATCAAATTCAGGCTTCCCTGGCTTCTGTAGTTCCGGCTCCAGTTCCAGTACCCGCTCCAGTGGTTGTCACCAGTAATGTTCAATCCCTGTCTGGAACCAGGTCACGCCTTCAGCTTCCCACTCCCTCTCGCTATAATGGGAATCCAAAGAATTGCCGTGGTTTTCTCAACCAATGCGAGGTGCATTTTGAACTTCTCTCACACAACTTCCCCACGGATCGGGCCAAAGCAGCATACATTATTTCCTTACTTGAAGGTTCAGCGTTGGATTGGGTGTCTCCATTGTGGGAGCGATCTGACCCTTTGGTTTCCAGTTACACCAATTTCATCGCGTCATTCCGAAAGATTTTTGATGAGCCCGGCAGAATGACCGCTGCTTCCTCGGACCTGCTCCGAGTCCGTCAAGGCTCCCGTTCAGTGGGACAATATGTGATTCACTTCCAGACCATAGCCTCAGAACTACGCTGGAATAATGATGCTCTCCGGGCCGCTTTCTGGAACGGGCTCTCCGACCGTCTAAAAGACGAGCTGGTCACTAGAGATCTGCCAGATTCCTTAGAACAGTTGATCTCACTCTGTGTCAAGGAGGATCTTTGTATGCAGGAACGAGGTGACGAACGTAGTCGGTCGGATCGACCCAGATTCCGGTCTCTCCCGTCAAAGCAAACAGTTACCTCAAGTTCGGATGAGCCCATGCAAATCAATCGATCCCGGCTGTCCCCGGAAGATCGACAGCGCCGTCGTGAGGGTAAACTCTGCCTCTACTGTGGAGCCGCGGATCACTTTATCAAATTCTGCAAGTCCCGTCCGGGAAACGGGCAGTCCTAGCTTGTTCCGGAGGAGTCGAGTTAGGGATTACATCTGAATCTTCTCCGACAGTGGATTGTTTACTTTCCGTGTCTTTGTTTTCTGAGTCTATAGCCAAACCTGTTAAGGCCCTGCTGGACTCCGAGGCTGCAGGGAACTTTGTTTCTCTTTCTTGTGTTCAGAGTCTGGGTTTACCGTTACAGTCTGTCAAACGACCTATTACGTTGACCGCCATCAATGGAACCAAAATATCTAATGGTCTTATTACAAGTCGCACAGAGCCAATCAAGCTGCAGGTCGGAGCTCTGCATCAAGAACATCTGGAGTTCCTAGTAATTCCGGAGATGCCTCATGATCTTGTTCTTGGTCTACCTTGGCTTAGAATTCACAATCCTCACGTCGACTGGAAGTCGTCACAAATAATGTCCTGGAGTTCGTTTTGTCACTCTAATTGTCTCACTCCTGTTTACCCACTCCGTGCTTCTTCCAAGTCGGATGAGGAGCTCATTCCGGAGGCCTATCGGGAGTTCACAGACGTATTTTCGGAACAGGCGGCCGATCAGGTACCACCCCATAGGTCCTGGGACTGTCCCATTGAGCTCATCCCAGGGAAAATGCCACCCCGGGGACGCACATATCCCTTGTCATTACCCGAGACCCAAGCTATGTCAGACTATATCAAGTCTAATCTGCTGAAAGGATTCATTCGCCCCTCTACCTCCCCGGCTGGGGCAGGTATCTTTTTCGTGAAGAAGAAGGACGGAGGGTTAAGACCATGTATTGATTATCGTGGCTTAAACGATATCACTGTTAAGAATAAATACCCGTTACCGCTAATCACGGAGCTATTTGATAGGGTTCGGGGAGCCCACGTTTTCACTAAGCTCGACTTAAGAGGAGCTTATAATTTGATACGTATCCGACAGGGGGAAGAATGGAAGACAGCCTTCAATACCAGGGACGGGCATTACGAGTATCTGGTAATGCCGTTTGGCCTCAGCAATGCCCCTGCCATTTTTCAGGGATTTGTCAATTAAATCTTCCGAGATATGCTATACCAAAGCATAGTAGTGTACTTGGATGACATTCTGATATTTTCTAAGAATCTTGCAGAGCACAGAGTACAGGTCAAAGAGGTACTTCTTCGCCTACGAAGGAATCGTCTCTACGGCAAGATTTCCAAATGTGTCTTTGAGGTCCCTTCAATTCCATTCCTTGGTTATGTCATTTCAGGTACGGAGCTTCGCATGGATCCGGAGAAACTCACTGCCATTCGGGACTGGACTCAGCCTCTCTCCTTGAAAGCGGTACAAAGATTTCTGGGCTTTGCAAATTACTACCGGAAATTTATAAAGGGATTTTCTACCATTGTTGCACCTATTACAGCCCTAACCAAAAAGGGGTCTGACCCAAGTCACTGGTCTTCAGAAGCTGTAGTAGCGTTTGCCCGGTTGAAATCAGCCTTCATGTCTGCTCTGGTACTCCAACAACCAAATTTTTCAAAACCATTCTTCTTGGAAGTCGCTTCTTCAGTAGGCATCGGTGCTGTTCTTTCACAGTACTCCTCTGATGGGAAGTTACATCCATGTGGTTTCCATTCTCGTAAGTTCTCTCCTGCTGAACGAAACTACACCATTGGAGATCAGGAGCTTTTAGCAATAAAATCTGCCCTAGAAGAATGGAGGTACTTATTGGAAGGTGCTAAACACCTAATTACGATTTACACCGATCACAAGAACCTGTTGTATATCAAGACGGCCCAGTGCTTGAATCCCCGTCAAGCTAGATGGGTGCTCTTTTTCACTCGATTCTCGTTCGTTATTAAGTACCGGGCCGGGACTCTTAACGCTAAGGCTGATGCTCTGTCTCGTTCTTTAACGGCCTCGGGTGAGGAGAATTCCTTTGAAAAGAGTTTGATTCTCAGTCCAGTCTCTATTTCAGCAGCTCCCACCGCTCTGGGTCCTCCTCCTGGGAGAATGTCTGTACCAGTTGAATTTCGACCAAAGTTGCTGCAGTGGGCTCATATCTCCAAGTTTTCCGGTCATCCTGGTGTTTCATAAATGTGTGAATTTTTACTAAGGTCATATTGGTGGGACACCATGAAGAAGGATATACAAGATTATGTCAATTCATGTCCTCAATGTGCTCAGCACAAAACTCTTTGTCTGCCTCCTGCGGGGTTGCTTCGTCCACTGTCCATTCCTAAGAAACCCTGGACCCATATTTCTATGGACTTTGTTACCGAATTACCCCTCTCCAAGGGTTACAATACCATCTGGGTGATTATTGACCGCTTTTCTAAAATGGCACATTTTGTTCCGTTGACCGGGTTACCAACGGCTCCCAGGTTGGCTTTACTATTTATTCGAGAATACTTCCGCCTGCACGGGTTACCTTGGGAGATAGTCTCTGATCGTGGGGTACAGTTCACTGCAAGATTCTGGAGGGCCCTCTGTTCAGCTTTACAAATAAAACTCAAGTTCTCATCTGCTTACCATCCACAAACCAATGGGCAAACTGAACGCGTCAATCAAGATTTAGAGACTTTTCTCCGCGTTTATCTTTCTCCTTCGCAGGATGATTGGGTGAAACTGTTACCCTGGGCTGAGTTTGCCCATAATCATATGTATCACTCTTCCACTGGTGAGCCCCCATTCTTCATTAATTATGGATTCTGTCCACGAGTCCCAGAATTACCCATCTTTCCTTCGGAGGATGTTCCTGCTGCAGCTTCTACTCTCCAGCACTTCAGTCAAATCTGGAATAGGGTTCATGCTAATCTCAAGAAAATCTCTGGCCGCTACAAATTCTTTGCGGACAGAAAACGACGAGCAGCTCCGCAATACAAAGTTGGTGACAGGGTATGGCTCTCTACCCGCAATCTTCGTTTAAGAGTACCCGCTATGAAGTTTGCTCCGAGGTTCATCGGTCCTTACCCCATTTTGCAAGTCCTGAACCCGGTTGTCTGCAAATTGGGATTGCCTTCTCACTTTCGGGTACCAAATTCGTTCCATGTTTCTCTCCTTCATCCCCTCATTTTAAATCGGTTCCATTCAGAGTCTCCTAGGCCGACCTTGGTAGAGACTGAAGCCGGAACAGAATTTGAAATCAAAGCTATTCTTGACTCTCGTTATCTTCACAAGAATTTACAGTATCTGGTAGAATGGAAAGGTTATGGCCCTGAGGAGTGGAGCTGGGTCAAAGCGTCTGAAGTCACTGCTCCCCGATTAATCTGGATCTTTCATTCTAAGCATCCCACGAAACCAGGAAAGTGTCCAGGTGCCACTCCTAGAGGAGGGGGTACTGTCACACTCGCGGCGCTGCGGCTGCCGCGCTTACCGCTCCGGGTGCGCTGGGTCTCCCGGCGGTCGCCGCCCCCGGTGGGCTCCGGGTTGTCGCGTCTTGCTGGCGCTGCCTCCGGCGGGTTCCCGGGGTGTGGGCGCCGTCGTTGCGCCCGGCATCCACGGGAGCGTGATGGGCGGGTGACGTCATCAGCCCCTACCGCCAATTGGGAGAGAGCGGGAAGTTCAAAGGAAGACGCCGTGCATGGCTCCGGCGCCTGAGTATCGTCTCTACTATGATCATCAGTGCTAGCAGCGTTCAGTGAGTTCTCTAACTGAACGTCTCCTGAGTTCCAGCGTTTGCAGAGTATCTCCCACTGGAACATTTCCTATGCTACCAGCGTTTGCAGAGTATCACTCAGTGGAACATTTCCTGTGCTACCAGCGTTTGCAGAGTATCACTCAGTGGGACATTTCCTGTGCTATCAGCGTTTGCAGAGTATCACTCAGTGGAACATTTCCTGTGCTATCAGCGTTAGCAGAGTATCACTCAGTGGAACATTTCCTGTGCTATCAGCGTTTGCAGAGTATCACTCAGTGGAACATTTCCTGTGCTACCAGCGTTTGCAGAGTATCACTCAGTGGAACATTTACTGCGCTATCAGCGTTAGCAGAGTATCACTCAGTGGAACATTTCCTGTGCTATCAGCGTTAGCAGAGTATCACTCAGTGGAACAAACACTGTGCTGCCAGCGTTTGCAGAGTATCACTCAGTGGAACAAACACTGTGCTACCAGCGTTTGCAGAGTATCACTCAGTGGAACAAACACTGTGCTACCAGCGTTACAGTGTATCACTCAGTGGAATATTCATTGTGCTCCCAGCGTTACAGTGTATCACTCAGTGGAATATTCATTGTGCTCCCAGTGTTACAGTGTATCACTCAGTGGGACATTCGCTAAGCTACAGTGTTTCTCTTAGAGGGACACCTCCTGTGTTTCCAGTATTACATGTTATCTCTAAGTGGAACTCCTCCCATACTTCCAGAGTTACACTGAATCTTAAATCCCCATTTATTTCTTCAACATCGCTCTCAAGTTCCTCATTCTTCAAACATCGCTCACAAGTTCTTCATTCTTCTGTGTGCTTCACCATCGTTCTCAAATCCTCATTCATTTCTTCAGCATCAGAAAAACGTGAAAGTCTGATCCTGCTCAATTGGGCGCCACCTATTATTGTGCTACCATCACACAAGAAAATCAAATGGAAATATACATTCCTTATAGTTGCTCCATAAATCTTTCCATCCACATCGAGTTATTGCATATCATCCACTCCACATGTGGGAAGAAAACATAAAGCTTTCATGTGCAGTACAATAGATTTAATTACAATAATGCACAAATAAGACAAACATAAATCACTCTATTGTTCCACAGTGGTGTCCCTAGGGGACTGAACAATTACCAGATACGATGGAGAACTGATGGTAAGCAGTTCTCAAAAACAGTTCTTATTATTTGTCCGAAGGAGGTCCACCCGGGTAGGCAAATTCCGGAAAGATAATCGTTCTGGCCTCCGCTCAGCTCCTCCAGGGCAACTCTGGAAACCTGGCTTTCTGACACAGTTAACCAACGCGTTTCAACCCTTTCAATTTGGGTCTTTCTCAAGGTAATGTATCAGAGCATGGTTCCTACAGTCCTTATATATGTGGTTTGTCTAATCACAAAGTCCCGCCGATGACGTCCGTTTCCCGCCCTTTTCCCGGGCTTCCACTCCTTGCCAGGAAGTACATCACATCCGCCTTAGATAACCCTATTGGGCAGCCCGTCTCTGATGTGCCTCCTACAGGAAGTACGTCATCCGAAACGGCCGCTGGTCCTGACCGGAAGTCGCCCGGCGGCGCCGTCATCGCTCACTTCCGCTCTATACAGCGTCCTGGCGGAAGTGTCCTGTAGTTCACATAGACGGCCTGGCGGAAATGGTCAATCAGAGAATGTAAACAAAAAACCCTTTTCACATTTAGTCCTTTGATTAAAACCTAATATAAAAATGAAAACATGAATAGTAAAATGGAGCATTAATATAAAGATAGCAGCATTAGATAAACAAACAGTTAAATACATGAACTAAAATGTCTATTCATAAGAACCACTTAAGTTCAAAATCACTATTCAAACCATGCGGTTGTAGTGTATTACATTCGTAGATCAATTGCATCTCACTCTTTGCCAGACGGGAAGCAATATCCCGCTGGCGAAGATTACATTTCAAAAGTTTAATACCTGCAAATCTAATAATGTGTTTTGGGGAACAATTGTGCATCTTCTTAAAATGAGCCGATAGGGCATGCGTTTCTAATCCCCTTTTATGTTACGACAATGTTCCCCAATTCTAACTTTAAGTGCTCGAGAAGTACGTCCTATATAAAATAAGTGACATGTGCATTCAATACAATAAACAATATTGCTTGTGTTGCATATAATGAAGTCCCTGACGTACACACTTCTATCATTAATCTGGATTTTCTCCAGTTTTTTGGTACCATCACTTTTTATCTCACGACAACCTATACACATCCCACATCGATGAAACCCTTTGGTAATGATTCTTGGTTCTCTTTTTATAGGTGGAAGGTAACTATTTACTAAAACATTTTTGAGGTACAGAGCTTTTCGATAAATAAAAGTAGGGCGTTCTGGGATCTTATTCCCCAATATCGGATCTTTTTTAAAAATATTCCAGTTTCTCTTAATGGATTTTTCTAAAATTTTGTGCTGAGAATTAAAACTAGTGACAAATGCCCAATCTCAGCACAAAATTTTAGAAAAATCCAGAAACTGGAATATTTAAAAAAAAGATCCGATATTGGGGAATAAGATCCCAGAACGCCCTACTTTTATTTATCGAAAAGCTCCGTACCTCAAAAATGTTTTAGTAAATAGTTACCTTCCACCTATAAAAAGAGAACCAAGAATCATTACCAAAGGGTTTCATCGATGTGGGATGTGTATAGGTTGTCGTGAGATAAAAAGTGATGGTACCAAAAAACTGGAGAAAATCCAGATTAATGATAGAAGTGTGTACGTCAGGGACTTCATTACATGCAACACAAGCAATATTGTTTATTGTATTGAATGCACATGTCACTTATTTTATATAGGACGTACTTCTTGAGCACTTAAAGTTAGAATTGGGGAACATTGTCGTAACATAAAAAGGGGATTAGAAACGCATGCCCTATCGGCTCATTTTAAGAAGATGCACAATTGTTCCCCAAAACACATTATTAGATTTGCAGGTATTAAACTTTTGAAATGTAATCTTCGCCAGCGGGATATTGCTTCCCGTCTGGCAAAGAGTGAGATGCAATTGATCTACGAATGTAATACACTACAACCGCATGGTTTGAATAGTGATTTTGAACTTAAGTGGTTCTTATGAATAGACATTTTAGTTCATGTATTTAACTGTTTGTTTATCTAATGCTGCTATCTTTTTATTAATGCTCCATTTTACTATTCATGTTTTCATTTTTATATTAGGTTTTTATCAAAGGACTAAATGTGGACTTGAGTGAAAAGGGTTTTTTGTTTACATTCTCTGATTGACCATTTCCGCCAGGCCGTCTATGTGAACTACAGGACACTTCCGCCAGGACGCTGTATAGAGCGGAAGTGAGCGATGACGGCGCCGCCGGGCGACTTCCGGTCAGGACCAGCGACCGTTTCGGATGACGTGCTTCCTGTAGGAGGCACATCAGAGACGGGACTGCCCAATAGGGTTATCTAAGGCGGATGTGATGTACTTCCTGGCAAGGAGTGGAAGCCCGGGAAAAGGGCGGGAAACGGACGTCATCGGCGGGACTTTGTGATTGGACAAACCACATATATAAGGACTGTAGGAACCATGCTCTGATACATTACCTTGAGAAAGACCCAAATTGAAAGGGTTGAAACGCGTTGGTTAACTGTGTCAGAGAGCCAGGTTTCCAGAGTTGCCCTGGAGGTGCTGAGCGGAGGCCAGAACGATTATCTTTCCGGAGTTTGTCTACCAGGGTGGACCTCCTTCGGACAAATAATAAGAACTGTTTTTGAGAACTGCTTACCATCAGTTCTCCATCGTATCTGGTAATTGTTCAGTCCCCTAGGGACACCACTGTGGAACAATAGAGTGATTTATGTTTGTCTTATTTGTGCATTATTGTAATTAAATCTATTGTACTGCACATGAAAGCTTTATGTTTTCTTCCCACATGTGGAGTGGATGATATGCAATAACTCGATGTGGATGGAAAGATTTATGGAGCAACTATAAGAAATGTATATTTCCATTTGATTTTCTTGTGTGATGGTAGCACAATAATAGGTGGCGCCCAATTGAGCAGGATCAGACTTTCACGTTTTTCTGTATTTCTCCAAAGTGTTTTGAAGAGTCACTTTTTCCTGATTTCTGCTTTACAAGGCTGCATTTACTTATTTGCGCAGGGATTCATTACCTCAAATATCTTGTTTACACATTTCTTCAGCATCGCCCACAAGTTCTTCATTCTTCTGTGTGCTTCACCATCGTTCTCAAATCCTCATTCATTTCTTCAGCACCACCCACAAGTTCTTCATTCTTCTGTGTGCTTCACCATCGTTCTCAAATGCTCATTCATTTCTTCAGCATCGCCCACAACTTCTTTATTCTTCTGTGTGCTTCACCATCGTTCTCAAATCCTCATTCATTTCTTCAGCATTGCCCACAAGTTCTTCATTCTTCTGTGTGCTTCACCATCGTTCTCAAATCCTCATTCATTTCTTCAGCATCGCCCACAAGTTCTTCATTCTTCTGTGTGCTTCACCATCGTTCTCAAATCCTCATTCATTTCTTCAGCATCGCTCACAAGCTCTTCATTCTTCTGTGTGCTTCACCACCGTTCTCAAATCATCATTCAATTCTCTAGCATTACACGCCAGTTACTACGGCTAGTTCTGCATGAGGAAAACCTACATCCGGCCCTCCCTGCTCCGGCCCAGCTGTGGTTCCTCTTCCCGACCATCGGAAGAACCCCCGAGTTCTCAACACTCCGAACCCAGGTCAGTGACACCATCGGTTTCTTCCCAAAGGTTAATAGCTTTACTATCGATATGAGAAATCCAATGGCAAAATCCCAACACTTTTTAGTATGTGCGCTTGCACACACACAGACCCAAACCATCTGCATTCCTATCCTATCCTATCTTGTTCAAACTGTGCTCCTTAAATTTAGAGCTGGGAGTTGAAACACATTAAAATACCCCAACGTCCAAGAAGACTAGGTAGCTATGGGTTACCACAACAGAGGCAACGTAGACTAATAAAGCGTTGTTCAGTTTCTTAAACAGCTTATTTAAAGACACATTGATATTTCACTCACATTGGTGCTCTCTGATATTTCTGTTAAAAGTTATGAAAATAACCACTTGGGTTTACCAAAGTTGGTGCGCGAGGACAGAACTTCCAAAAAAGCTACCGCTATGACTTTGTTTACAGATTTGGTATTGGGGTACATACTGTGCATGTGCAGCTGTTGCCCATACATTGATGGATCCAACGGAGAGGAAAATAGGCTACTATGGGCATAGAACGCCATCTTCAAGTGGCAATAGCTGCTGGGGGCCAAGCTCCGACTTGCATATCTGCCCCCAAAGAAACCATAAACAGTGTATATGAAGGGTCAAAGAGGTGTTCTTGTCTGCAGACTTTATGATACACTTTGCACTTAATAGCATAGCTGTATTACATTCTATGGGCAAAAGTGCCCATGGTAAATGGTTTTGAAAAGCCACCATTTAGTGAAAATAGCCAAGATCTTAAAATAGTTTTTCCTGGTTGACATTTATCATCTCAGTAATCTCGTGCTAACACTTCCTGACGCACATGACATTTCTAGTTGGTATTGGATACAAAAAAACTTTAGACTGACAATCAAAACGCGTTGGTAGAGCGGGGGGAGACATCCTAATATCAGTGCAGCAGCAGCGTAGGCTCTGCGGCCTGTCTTCCAGGACTTTTCCCTCCATGCCCTTATCAAGGTACAGATGGGCGCACCTAATCACTGTGAGTGTCTCCGTCTGGACGGGCGCACACGTCCGGACGGAGACGCTCCCCATTCACTTTAATGGAGAGCGTCTCCATCAGCACCCCCAGACAGAGACGCTCTGAATGGGAAGCGGCTCGTGCACTCCAGGCGTGACTAGGCGGACGGAAAGCCTAGTCACGCCGGGAGTGCACACTTGTGAATAAGAAAGGCTCCATCTGTATGTCAGTGTGCTGGGGGGGGGGATACCGGGGGAAAAAGGGCTCCCCCCCCCCCCCTGTTTCTGTTTGCTGGGACCTCTCCCTTTTCAAGCACCTGATAAGTATCTCCAGAGTGATTGAGCTGCTACCACTGTTTTTGTTTACCTGGTAGGACGATGTAACCTCCTTTTTGAGTGTATACGGGAGTACACACGGAGTGATGTTCAGCTCATTTGTAAGCAAGCTGACTAGATTGCTTACAACATCGCTCCGCGTGTAGGGGTGCCATCGACAGCGATGCGCGGTCCCGCGCGTCGCTATCACCGGTGCTAGATTGATCTGCATGCAGGCACAATCTAGCTAGCAGGTCACTAGCGGCACCCGTGTCCGTCCCCCCCTCGCTCAGCACATCATGCTCTGCTGAGCGGGGGGAGAGATGTGTGCTGAGTGGTCTGTGCTAGACCGCTCAGCACACATCTCTGGGGAAATCTCCCCGTCAGTACGGCCCTTAACAGTGGATTTTCTATTTTATACTTTAGTTGATATACCGGAACATTGCCCTTCTTGTAAGTGTTACTAAAAATTTCTACAAAAAGATGATAAAAGGATAATGCTCTAAACGTAGTCTCTTATTTTCTTTTATAAGGCCCCTGAATGCTTTATGGGGGACTCAGCAGTAAGAGCAGCATGAGAGTCTTACCTTAATGCAACATGAACAAGAAATCGTTTTTGTAAGCATACCATGATGAGAGGGAATCCCTGGGGGGGGGGGGGGGGGGAAGTTAATTGGGAATAAAGGACTATCCCTATGTTCTCTTCACCTGCTTTGTAAGCGTGAGCTGTGCCACAAGTGGGTTACTTTTTTTTTTTTTTTTTTTTATGCAATACTACAGTATAAAAATGTTCACTTTTCTTTTTTTTTTTTACAGGTATCCAGATGAGGATGGAAAAGCATTGAACTTTAATGTGGTGGTAAACAGATGGCGTTATAGATATATCTACTACTTATTAAATAAGCATATGTCTACTTGTATTTATTACTGGTGATACATTTTGGATACCTTAAGCACAAGGCCGGATTAACGGCGGGGCGGAAGGGGCGGTCGTCCCGTGGCCTCCACACAAGTGGGGTACCCACAAACTGTTCTCACAACTGCAAAAGAAACATCGGAGTAGGAGTACAGCATTTACCTGTCTCCTCTCCGTCCTCCTCGGAAGCAGAGACGTTCCATTACTAGAGATGGCTACTGACTCACTGTCTCAACACAGTGACTGGAATCATCAGGAAGTGTGAATGATTCGAGTCACTCACTGTTTAATGAGTCGAGACAGCTGCAGCAGCAGGGAGGGAGCCAGAGGGAGGAAACTCAGTGTGTCCTTCAGTCAGTGTATTCTGCTGTGTGTCTTTAGCTGTGATTGGCCAGAGGCTATACCAGGTGACACCCAGTGGGCGGGGGGAGGGAGCAGTCACGACTCACCAGTCAGTGAGTGCTGTGCTGCTGTGCCTGAGTCATGTCATGAATCATGATTCATCCTGAGTCTGCCAGTGAGTTGAGATAGTTGTACACTGTGTAGACTCATGCTCAGGGCCGTCTTTCCGTATGGGCTCAATGGGCACTTGCCCAAGGGCCCCAGGAGTACAAGGGCCCTGGGCTGATAGCTGAGGGTCCCCTCTTTCCAGGGGTACCAGATTTTTGAAAATCGGGCCAGGGGAACCAGAGATATCCGACTTTAAAGTAGAGATGAGCGGGCCTGTTAATTGCTTTGCTCTTCCCAGCCAGATATCTCGGCTTCTGTTTGACGTACAGTTTTTCCAAAGGTATATCCCAAAAGCTGGGACTCTCCCCTTTTAGTGAACACTGGCAGCTTGTCTCTACTATGCACAGAATCAGAGATATCAGCCTTCCAGCAAGGGCCGTAACTAGGTGTGTGCCAGAGGGGCATTGCACACAGCGCAACTGCACTGTGGGCGCACCACCTGCACGGCCAGCTGCTCGCACTCTCTCTCCCTAACTTCCTGCCTCCCGCTGCTGCAGCGCTTGTATGTAGTGGTATGCGCTCAGCTTCTCTGCTGCTGAGCGCACCCACCATACAAGCAGAGGCAGAGTGAGCAGGGTGACAGATGCCCCCTGGCCGATCCCATTGTCAGCAGCGCTGAGAGCTGCAGAGGAAGTGCGGCATGCCTGTGTGTGTCCGTGTACCATCAGTGAAGACCCTCTCTGCTTTCTAAGATCATTTCGTCCAGGCGCATTCAAGATTTGAAATGGCCAGGTGCCTGCCGCGAATGAGGACCTGACAGCACCGTGGCGCGTCTCTCCCCAGCAGTCCCCGGCTCTTTGAATTTAATCCGCCGACTCCCCCTACTCCTCTAATACCCAGCACCCCTCCTTCTTGTGTAGTCCCAGACTACTCTCCTCCTGTCCCCGGCACCTGCCTCCTCTTGTCCCCAGGCTCCCACCTCAGAAAACACAGTGGTTATACAGCGGGATATATATGCCCTCACTTTGAAAAAAACAGTAAATAACATATTTTATTCAGTGGTGTGGCACTTGCAGCATATTCATTTATGATATATATATATATATATATATATATATTTATATATACAGGTTGAGTATCCCTTATCCAAAATGCTTGGGACCAGAGGTATTTTGGATATCGGATTTTTCTGTATTTTGGAATAATTGCATACCATAATGAGATATCATGGTGATGGGACCCAAGTCTAAGCACAGAATGCATTTATGTTACATATACACCTTGGGGGTCATTCCGAGTTGTTCGCTCGCAAGCTGCTTTTAGCAGCTTTGCACACGCTAAGCCGCCGCCTACTGGGAGTGAATCTTAGCTTATCAAAACTGCGAACGAAAGATTCGCAATATTGCAAAAAGACTTCTCTGTGCAGTTTCTGAGTAGCTCGAGACTTACTCTGCCAGTGCGATCAGTTCAGTGCTTGTCGTTCCTGGTTTGACGTCACAAACACACTCAGCGTTCGCCCAGACACTCCTCCGTTTCTCCAGCCACTCCCGCGTTTTTCCCAGAAACGGTAGCGTTTTTTCACACACACCCATAAAACGGCCAGTTTCCGCCCAGAAACACCCACTTCCTGTCAATCACATTACGATCACCAGAACGAAGAAAAAACCTCGTAATGCCGTGAGTAAAATACCTAACTGCATAGCAAATTTACTTGGCGCAGTCGCACTGCGGACATTGCGCATGCGCATTAGCGACTAATCACTCCGTTGCGACAAAAAAATAACGAGTGAACAACTCGGAATGACCCCCCTTATACACACAGCTGGAAGGTAATATTAGCCAATATTTTTTGTAACTTTGTGCACTGAACTAGGTGTGTCTACATTCACACAATTCATTTATGTTTCATATTCACCTTATACACACAGCCTGAAGGTAATTTAATACAACATTTTTAATAACTTTGTGTATTAAACAAAGTTTGTGTACATTGAGCCATCAAAAAACAAAGGTTTCACTATCTCACTGTCACTCAAAAAAGTCCGTATTTCGGAATATTCCGTATTTCAGAATATTTGGATATGGGATACTCAACCTGTATATATAATAACTGAATATGCTGCAAGTATATATATATATATATATATATATATATATATATATATATGAGCTTAACCTGCTTCTGAATAAAAATTAAGTGTGTATATATGTGTTAATCATAACATATTGGACACACATTTTATATAAATATATTTACCATATATCTCTAGTAAGCACATACTGTATACAGGTATGTTATATATTTAACACATACATACACACACACTTAATTTTCATTCAGGAACAGGTTAAACCCAGTTTACTCATGGGGCTGGGCAACTCTTATCCGTATGCTCCGCCACCACATAATGGAGCAAATTGGGGGGATGCGGGAGGGGCAGAGCTAATGATAGTGCCCCACCCCCTTCTACTATGTATTACAGGGGGATCAGTCCATTCAGGGTTTTTTTTTATATTCAAACCTCCCCTCCTACATGTGCTAGTGCCAGCCTACTCCTCCTGTCTTCTGGCTGCCACCTCCCCTCCACCTTTAATACCCAGCACCCCTGCTCCTTCTCTTGTCCCACGTCTCCTACCTCCTCCTGTCCCTGGCTCACCTCTAATAACTAGCACCTCTCATCTTGTCCCAGCGTCCTCCTCGTGTGTCCCCAGCTCCACTTTCCGCACATCAAGACGACGGGAGGAGCCATAATGAATTGCAGGCAGAGCACTGCGGCCCCCAGCCAGTTTATACAGAATAAGATAAAGGTAAGATTAAAAAAATGATTTTGTTATATTTTAAAATGTATTTGGGTGCCTATGTATCCAGAAGAGGAGCCGTAAAAGGGGACTCTGTCTGGCGTAATATGTAGAAGCGGGCTCTACCTGGTGTAAAACATATAAGCGGTGCTACTGTGCAGCATAATACGAATTGGCGTTATTCTGTGGCCACGCCCCTTCCACATGAAGCCACGCCCCTACATTTTTCATGCGCGCACTGGCCCAATTTTCAATATGCAGAGGGGAGGGGGGGGGGGGGGCGCCGATGGTGTTTCTTGCACACAGCTCCAAAATGTCTAGTTACGGCACTGCTTCCAGCAGCTGGTCCCTGCTCCAGCTCCAGACACCTGGTATACAGTTTTATATTTTCATTGGTGGATTGCTCTGGCTTCTGAACTCTGATCCCCAAGTCCCCAGAACCTCCTGAAACGTGAGACTCTTTAGTGTTTTTATCCCATTCAAAGCTAAGAAATCTATTTCCAGGAACTGGAGATATCCGCAGTCAAGCAAGCTGCCCTCCCACCGGAAAATAGTGAATATTAAGCCCACTCCACCATCTACCCCTCCCCTGCATATTAAACACCCCCCTACCACCCTGGAAGTTATGTACCAGGGCCCCTTCATTCAGCCCAATGCCCCCTTATACCGTTTAGTGTTCCCTCGGCCGCCACTGTGCAGTAAAGGAGTAATTAGCAGAAATTACTGCTCCAGGTCCTACAGTACATGCTGAGCTGAAGATAGAACACCCCCTACCGCCCAGGGGACATCAAAGCCGCCGCTGATAGCACCCCCAACCCCTACCGCTGGAGGATAGGTAGGGGCCCCAGTGCATTGTTGTGCCCAGGGGCCCACACTGCTGTTAAGACGGCCCTGCTCATGCTGCATTCAGATCGCAAATGCCGAATCCTACCCGGTAAGAGAAACGTGTACTTACCGGGTGGGATCCGGCATTTGCGCTCCGTTGCTGGCTTTCCGACCCGGCAATATACCGGGTCGGTTGCCATAGCAGCGGAGGGCGCAGCAGCAGCAGGGGGGGGGGTGGAGACGGCGCCGGGAGATGAGCTCATCTCCTGCGCCGCCTCTGCCTATGCTGTGAATGGGAGCCGTGTCGCATCGGAACGGCTCCCATTCACACTGCGCCTGACCCGGTAATCAACCCGGTAATAACCCTTCTTTTTTACCGGGTTGAATTACCGGGTCAGGCGACCCGCTAATTCACCGAAGGACCTTTCACATATCACACGGACCCGTTTCGACACGGCAATATGCCGTGTCGATACCGGGTTTTTAGTGCGATGTGAAAGGGGTATCAGTGACTCAGTGGATGGATCTGATTCATGCAGCATAAGCCTGCAGGAGGTGGAGCCCCTGTGGTACAGGGCTCTCAGCTCAGTGTTCTCAACTCACTGTTCCTGCTCAATGTGATTGTGGGTGGCAAACTTCCTGGAGGCTAGATAGTGGATAATATAATAAATACAAGCCCACCTAAAATCATCCAATTAGCAAAGTATGCAAAGTAAAAAAAAATGTTTTTATTTGGTTTAGTTACAGACTGAATGATGTGTTTCATGGCTGTTAAGCTTTCTCTCCTCAGCCAGAAGTAATGTGCATATTCTGTAACTAGTATTCAATAAGTGGTTATTAATAATATATCAACATAACACTGAATCTATGTTAATATATTATTAACAATCAGTGCATAAGCAGCTGCCTCCCCCAGATACACTGTACAATCACTGCAGCTGAATAACTCCCTCCATGAGTCCAGCACTGATCTGCCAGCACTGGCAACTCACTGATTCATGTGCAGTCTCTGCAATACATTAAAATACAAATTAGTCATGACTCATGTGCCGAGACACTGACTCGAGACACTTCACTGAACTGAGTCATGTACAGAGCCGGCCTTAGGCATAGGCAAACTAGGCAATTGCCTAGGGCATTTGATATGCCTTGGGGCATCAGCAGCTTCTGCTGATTAAAATGATATGCGGCATGCCTATATTCTGTGTGCAGCATTTCATATGCAGATACAGCCACAGTCGCACATAGTATATAGGCATGCTGCATATCATTTTAATCAGCAGAAGCTGCTTGTGCATCCTAGCCACATAGCAATGCAAATAAGATGCATTTTCATACAAAATAGGCACCCGACGTTAGCAGAGCTGCCAATTGACTCATGCCAGGAACTACATGTGTCATTATGTGCATAAGGGCATTAATAATGTGTAACATATGTGTAAGGGGCACTATGTGTGTCATTATGTGTATAAGGGCACTAATAATGTGCAGCATATGTGTAAGGGACATTATGTGTGTCATTATGTGTATAAGGGCATTAACAATGTGTGGCATATGTTTAAGGGAAATTATGTGTATAAGGGCATTAATAAGGGTTGGCATAATGTGTAAGGCACACTATGTTTATAAGGACATTAATAATGTGTGTCATATGTTTCAGGGGCATTACTGTGTGGTACTATGTGTATAAATGCATTACCAATGTGTGGCATTATGTGCATAAGGTGCTCTACTGTGTGGAGTAACGTATAGAAAGGGCACTACTGTGTGGTCTAATGTGAATAAAGAGCAATATGGTGTGGTGTAATGTGAATAAGGAACAATATGGTGTGGTGTAATGAGAATAAGGAGCAATATGGTGTGGTGTAATGTGAATAAGAAGCAATATGGTGTGGTGTAATGAGAATAAAGAGCAATATGGTGTGGTGTAATGTGAATAAGGAGCAATTCAGTATGATGTTATGTGAATAAGGGGCACTACTGTGAGAAGTAACGTATATAAGGTAAATTGGTACTACTGTGTGATGTAATGTGAATAAGGGACACTATCATATGATAAATTGAATAAAGTTGCACTACTGTGAGGCATAATTTGAATTGGGGGCACTATTGTCTGGCCATGCCCCTTGCCAGCAAAAACACATACCTTTTTGGGCTGTGCACCGAATGTGCGAACTGTACTTATTTAAATACAGGGGGTAGGAAAACAATAAAGGACTGCTATGGGTGGGGGGTGATGGCGCTGGGAAAGGGGTGCAGGGTCAGAGGCGGAACTAGCGGTGGTGCTAGGGGGCACCAGCCAAAATCTTGCCTAGGGCATCATATTGGTTAGGGCCGGCTCTGGTCATGTGTCTCAACTCAGTTCAGTGAATCACTTTGCCCATGACTATCCATTACAGCTGCGGCCGCCGAGGAGCTTCACTCACTGCAGTGTGAAGTCTCGCGAGATTTGACATTATCTCACGAGACTTCACACTGCTGTGAGTGAAGCTCCTCGGCGGCCGCAGCAGTAAGGGAACAGCTCAGCTGCCGAGGAGGATGGAGAGGAGACAGGTAAATGCTGTACTTCTACTCCAATGTTTTTTTTTTGCAGTTGTGAGGACAGTGTGTGGGGGCCCCACATATTTGTTGCCCAGGGGCCCCCACAGACCTTAATCCGGCCCTGCTTAAGCAACATGTTATAGTGCAAATGATTGTCTCATATTACATCATTTTAGCAATCTCACGCTACCACTTCCTGCCCAACATGACATTTCTAGTTAGCATTTGATACAAATGTTGGAATAGCTTATTATGAAATCCATTACATACATTTTGTATATGTCCCAGCTGGATCTCAGGTTCCTGCAGAGGAAAATCATTGCTGGGGGTGGTGGATGGAAGATCAACAATCAGTAGGTCGACATGCATTTTGTCGACAGGTACAAAAGGCCAACAGGATCAAAAGTTTGACATGACGATGGTCGACACAAATATGGTCGACACAAGATTTTTTGGGGGGGTAATTTTTTTTTTAATTTTTTAATCATTTACCATCCATGTGGACAACAATTGGGAGTTGTAACCTGTGCTGAATGCAGCAGTAGTGGAGCGAGGCACCCTGGCCGCATCGCGATGAGCTAAGCGACCCAGCGAGGGCAAACATTTCAAATCATTTGGCTTAGAATGGTTAAACATACAAAATGACACACAAAAAAGAAAACTAGTGTCGACCATTTGCTTGACGACCTTTTGACTCTGTCATCCTTTTGTACTGTCTACCTTTTACATGTCGACATTTTGATCCTGTCGACCTAATGCATGTTGACAATATGGGTTTCAACCTATTGGCTGCTGACCTATTTGGTGTCGATCTTTTAATCCACACCCCATTGCTGGTGATTGTACGTTAGTCACATGTCCAGCTTTTCAATAAACAAAATATTGTTGATTTTATGTTATAGAGTATCTTGCCTGTAGCTCACGTCCTGAACATCGGCACAAATCTTTCAGCTATTTCCTCGGCGGCTGGGGGGTATAGTGCCGAAGGGAACTGATATATGCCATTACTTTTCAACAAACTCCAGAAGTCTTCAGAAACTTTAACTGATGTCCATTAGCATTACATGTGCGTTACAATGTGGTTTGGTAACACTGGAGACTGAGGGGGGGAATCAATTAGTTGAGAGGTTGGTTCCGCGAGGCAAATTCACGGAAAATCCGCATTGTGAATTACATTCAAATCCAAACTTGCATTATTTTTTCAGAGTAACTTTGGTTCCGTTCGCAGATTAAAGGTAGAGAAAATCTTTATTTTAAGGTAAAAATGTCGGAACTTGCTTCAGAACCCTTTGGACAACCACCCTAATGACTAATTAGACATTTGGAAGTTTTCAATTAGCTTAATTGGGCCAGTAATTACATGTAATTTTTGAGGTAAATAAATAAATGGCCTCTAATTACCCGCAATTCACCTTCTACTTTTGCATTTTTCGTTTAATTAATTAAAAGCTTTTTACATTATTTAACTTTTCTCATACGTCCTAGAGGATGCTGGGGACTCCGTAAGGACCATGGGGTATAGACGGGATCCGCAGGAGACATGAGCACACTATAAAACTTGGGGTGTGAACCGGCTCCTCCCTCTATGCCCCTCCTCCAGACTCCAGTTAGATTCTGTGCCCAGGAGAGACTGGACACACACTAGGGGAGCTCTACTGAGTTTCTCTGAAAAGACTTTATGTTAGGTTTTTTATTTTCAGAAAGACCTGCTGGCTACAGGCTCTCTGCTTCGTGGGAGTGAGGGGAGAGAAGTCAGACCTACTTCTTCTGAGTTAAAGGCTCTGCTTCTTAGGCAACTGGACACCATTAGCTCCAGAGGGTTCGATCACTTGGTTCGCCTAGCTGCTTGTTCCCGGAGCCGCGCCGTCACCCCCCTCACAGAAGCCAGAAGAAAGAAGCCGGGTGAGTATTAGAAGAACAGAAGACTTCAGTGACGGCAGAAGACTTCAGAGTCTCAGAGGTACCACGCAGCAGTCGCGCTGCGCTCCATTGCTCCCACACACCAACGGCACTACAAGGGTGCAGGGCGCAGGGGGGGCGCCCTGGGCAGCAATATATCTCTCCAATGAGCCTGGCAAAAGATGTATACATTGCATAGGCACTGTATACGGACCCCCGCCAGTATAAAAATTTAAAACTATAGCGGGGCTGAAGCGCGCCGAGAAGGGGGCGTGGCTTAGCCCTCACAACTCGATACAGCGCCATTTTCTCCTCACAGAGATGCTGCCCGCCAAAGCACTGTTAGACAGCTAACAGTGAAAAACGAGGGGGGGCACAGTGATTTAGTGCGATTATAGGTGAAAAATGTAGCACTATATACTATAATGTGCGTGTAGTAAATGAGTTGTAAATAAGTTTCTGTGTTTTCCCTGTCAGATATACCCATTATAGCTTTCTAGTACATATGTGCCGACATGTGTGAGTGCTCTGCCGCAAAACAGCTATGGGAATCCCTCTGTCGGCATTGCCGACTCCTGATAGTACTTTATTCAGTAGATGAAGTGTCAGCAGGTCGGTAGTTGTATGCTTTTTCAAAAGTAAACATTGTATGGGAGACACAGTAGTATGTGGGTGACCCTGTCGGCACCAACTGTTATTACTGGGTGTAAATTAACATGATGTAATTAACCTATACCTGTATATATATATATATATATATATATATATATGTATGGTACGGTTCCATTGGCCTGTTGCTCGAGCACAGACGTGGTTGTATTTGTGGGGGAGTGATATTAAAATGATGTGTATATACTTCCCTCAGACCCCTCTGGGTCGCGAGAATGTTATTTTGCCTGGTTACTACTCCCTGTTGTCGACGAATACTATGTTTTCTGTCGACCGGAAGGTTTCCTGGTTAGATCCACAACTTGGGCATTCTGTACACATACACATTCAGAACACATTAATGTCACTAGGGGCGCTACGGTTCCGGACAAGATACTTATATGTATGATATAGATATATATATATATATATATATAGGATATGTGTATATATGTGTATTACAATATGTATATTCATATTACAATTTCTAATGAATGCTGAAGTAAAATTATTCCTTCTCATGTGCTGGTCGCTCTGCTGATAAAGCTCTAGGTCGGCCATGACGAGATGGTCTCAAATCCTCACGAGGAGAACGAGTGTTTATTCTTTTCCCGCCACGGATAGAATAAAGTGAATGTCAACCCCTGGTCTGCCCGGGGTCCTGTCACAAAGGATCGTATACAGGAAGCTAAGTGATATTTTCATTATATGCTTTGATGATATTTGCATTACATACGCATGGGGGAGTGCTTGTATTCAGAAATGGTCAGTTGCCTTAGCATCCGATAGAATTATCCTAGAGAGAGTGGGGATATTTCTTAAGTTGGGTCTGCTCTAGAACAGTGCAGCAGGCAGCCGTGCGACTACAAGAGGTATGGGACTCTTGGGTGCGCGGGCCATTTCCATGGCCCTCTCGACTAGGAGGGCGTTGTGGATTCACCAAGAGAATGCTAAGGCTGACTCCGAGAGATACTTCCCTATGAAGGTGTAACCGGTGTTTGGGGATGCCTTGGTTAACTTAATCTCGGCAGTTACCACTGGTAAGTCTACCTTCTTGAGCTGGTTCCCTCACAACGGTTGATGACGCATTCTTTTGTGGGATGCAGTCATTTTAACCGGTTGGATACCGTTCTTTTTTCCCTTTCTTTGCAGATAGTGGAAGGTGAAAAGGTAAGAGGTCTGCGGCCTTTACAGGTTCGCGGAAGCAGATATCGTCTTCTGTTTCTACCACATCCACCGCATGTCGCTGGATCTATCTTGCTGGAGCCCACATCGGTGGGAACTCGTCTAATATTCTTCAGTCTGTCCTGGAATGGACTTGGACCAGTGAGTAAAAAAATAGAATCCAAAGGGGGACATACTGGAGTTCCAGCTGAGTCCCCTCACTGATTTTTCAAATAGATCTTACCGATTCTCCTCTGGAAGGGGAGGTAGTATGCGACGCCATACCAGAATAGCGGCAGGATCGGGACATTGTCCTGCTGTCCCTGTCATAAAAAAAAAATAATAATTTTTACTTAAGAAGTTGTACTACAGGATGGAATCTCTCCGGCAGGGATCTCCAACACGTAAAAGAAGAAAGTGGGTTTAAATGCGGTTCATCCGCATTAAGCTTACCTGGGTTTGCTATCCAGGATTGTCATTGCCATTTCACCGGAGGGATGGCAGTATGATGCTTTCCTTCAATAGTAAGAGCAATTATTGTTCTGTACTGGGACGCTCTCCTGACTACGGCGAGGTCAAGAAAGAAATCGTGTTTTCTCTCTGACAGTTCTTCAACAGAGAATCGCTGTTGATCCCAACGACGCAGTTGTCGGAAGTGGGAATAAGATTAGTTATTGAACTATTGAGAGTTTGTTTTTTCCTGTGGAAAGAGATCTGAGGATCCGGAGTCGGATTAGATTTGTAGTGACAACCCATAAAGATGTTCCGTTGATGAAGAAGATGGTTGCGGCTTAAGAGGCCTTTTTCGGTGAGCAGGTCAAATGCCAGAGTGGTTTTCACGGGACCAGTTGGACATGTGGTCCAGGTCTCACCTGCACATGCACCAGAAAATAATCCTAAGGACCAGGATATCGCTCCTGTGGTGTATGCACAGTTCTCACCTCCTAGAGGGACGAAGGTTCGGGATCCAGGATTAGATCCTGGTGTCCATGCATCCAGGTCTCCGAGGCTGGGGAGCAGTCTTTCCGGGGGGGGGGGGGGGGGGGGGGAGAATTTCCAGGGTAAAAGGTCAAGCTGGGAAGCTTGTCTGCAATAAGCATTCTTGAATTAAGAGCTATTTTCAAACGAACATCTTCTTCGTGATCGGCCAGTCTTAATTCTGTCGGACGACTTAACAGGAACAAGGAGCAAAGCGGCAATGGCAGAAGCCGCAAATGTTTTCCGCTAGGCGGAAAGACAGGTAAACGCTATATTTGCAGTCTTCGTTCCGGATGTAGACGACGGAGAAATAGATTTCCTCTGCAGACGCGATCTCCATCCGGGAGAAATAGAGTCGTCATCGAGAAGTTTTCACAGAAGTGACAAGTCTTTGAGGAGTGCCTCAATTGGACATGATGGCGTCTCGCCTCAACGAGAGAGCTCAGGGATATTGTTCCAGGTCAAGGGACACTCAAGCTATAGCAGCGGACGCCCTCGTGACACCTTGGGTGTTTTCAGTCGGTCTATGTGTCCCCTCCACTTTCACTCTTTCTGAAGGTGATAAACGTAAGAAGAACAAATGTTCAGGCGATCCTCATTGTTCCGGTCTAGCCAAGGAGGGCTTGGTATCCAGATCTTCCAGATTTACTTATGGAAGATCCATGGCCTCTTCCTCTACGAGAGGACCTGTTGAGCAAGATCCGGGCGTGTATCAAGACTTACAGCGGCTGCGTTTGACGGCGTGGCGGTTGAACGCCATATCCTAGCCCGAAAGGGTATTCCCAGTGAAGTCAGTCCCACACTTCTTCAGGCTAGAAAAGAAGTAACGGCAAAGCATTTCCACCGTATTTGGAGAAAATGTGTCTTGGTGTGAATCCAAGAAGGCTCCTACGGAAGAATATCAGCTGGGTTGTTTTTTCTCCATTCTTTGCAAGCAGGTGTGGATGCAGTCCTAAAGTTAGGCTCCATTTCAGTGCAGTTTTTGTCCTTATAAATTTTCTTTCAAAAAGAATTGGCCACTTTTCCGGAAGTTCAGACTTTTGTGAAAGGAGTGCTGCACATCCAACCTCCATTTGTGCCCCTATTGGCACAGTGGGACCTTGACGTGGGGTTGCACTTTCTTATGTCACACTGGTTGGTACCTTTATGAAAGGTTGTGTTAAAATTCCTCTCTTGGAAAGTGGTCATGCTATTGGCCTTGGCGTCCGCAAGCGGATGTCGGAAGTAGCGGCTTTGTCTCACAATAGCCCCTGTTTGATCTTCCATGTGGATAGAGCGGAATTGAGAACTCGGAAAATAGTTCTGCCAAAAGTGGTTTGTGTTTCACAGAAACCAGCCTATTTTGATGCCTGTGGTTACTTAAGCATTGGCTGATTCAAAGTCTCTCGATGTAGTCAGGGCTTTGAATATTTATGTCGCCCATTCGGCTCAGATTGGGGAAACAGAGGCTCTGTTGTCCGGTATGCTCCCAGCGTAATTGGTGCGCCTGCTTCTATGCAGTCTGTTACATGCTGGATCTGTGATACGATTCGGCATGCTCTTTCTATGGCTGGATTGCCGTTACCAAGGTCGGTGGAGACCCATTCTACTAGGAAGATGGGCTCTTCTTGGGCGGATGCCCGAGGAGTCTCGGCGGTTCAACTTTGCCGAGCGGCTACTTGGTCGGGTTCCAACATTCTACAAGTTTGATACCCTGGCTGATGGGGACCTCTTGTTTGCTCAATCGGTGCTGCAGAGTCGTCCGCACTCTCCCGCCCGGTCTGGAGCTATGGTATAAACCCCATGGTCCTTACGGAGTCCCCAGCATCCTCTAGGACGTATGAGAAAATAGGATTTTAATACCTACCGGTAAATCCTTTTCTCTTAGTCCGTAGAGGATGCTGGGCGCCCGTCCCAGTGCATACTGTGTCTGCAGTTATTGGTTCTGGTTACACTCTTGTGGTGTTTCTTTTCAGTCAGGCTGTTGCTGACGTTGTTCATGCCATGGCATGTGGTATCTTATTATTGGTTGTGTTGACACACAGGTTGTGTTACATATTCTCTCAGCATGTGGCTGTATATTTTTCATGCCGTTGGCTGGTGTTCTATTGAATGCCACGTTCTGTGCCATGGTCGAGGTGTGAGCTGGTATGACACTCACCGTGTTTACACAATAAATTATTTCCTCGAAATGTCCGTCTCCCTGGGCACGGTTCTCTAACTGGAGTCTGGAGGAGGGGCATAGAGGGAGGAGCCAGTTCACACCCATTCAAAGTCTTATAGTGTGCCCATATCTCCTGCGGATCCCGTCTATACCCCATGGTCCTTACGGAGTCCCCAGCATCCCCTATGGACTAAGAGAAAAGGATTTACCGGTAGGTATTAAAATACTATTTTTTTTTTAATGCACATTTCAGCCATTTGACACCTTTTAAAAGCGTCCAGTACTTTCCTTATGCCCACTAACAACGTTCTATAAGGTCCTACTAATTAAGTTGTCACTATTTTGGGGTCCAGGCAGATCTCCCCACTTTTTCATTCTCTTTTCCCAAATTGCTTTTTGGACAATTGGCATTTGTAATGAAATTGTGCGAATCTCGGGTGCGCACAGAGAGGCGAAGTGTGCCAATTTAACTCGGCAAGTTTGCCTTCTGCAAACTCGCATCTAACTGAATTTCCCCCCTAGGGGTCTGAGTCACACGTACAGTGGCTGTAGCAGTTAGCAAAAATGCACAAATGTAGGGGGTTATTCAGGTTTGTTAGCAAACCAAAAAAGTTAGCAATTGGGCAAAACCATGCTACACTGCAGGTGGGGCAGATGTAACATGTGTAGAGAGGTTTAGATTTGGGTGGGTTATATTGTTTCTGTGCATGGTAAATACTAGCTGCTTTATTTTTACACTGCAGTTTAGATTTCAGTTTGAACACACCCCACCCAAATCTAAATCTCTCTGAACATGTTATATCTGCCCCACCTGCAGTACCAGGGCCTTTGAGAGCCACGTCGGGCCCCGGTAAAGACTTGGAGGCGTGGCTTATTAAGTGGGCGTGATTATGCCCTTTAGTTTAAAAATATGTGAATAATAAAATAATTTTGGGGCCGCTCGCAAGGGGGGGACAATTTTAACATAGAGGGGCGCTGTTTTAACATAGGGGGGGGGGCAGAGGGAGGGCACCCACTTACTACCTTACTGGATCTGAAAGTGCGTTCCTCCTCCCGGGCCAGCGTCATCTTCCCAGTGATATTTGGAAAGATGACGCCGGCTGCTAGAGAGCAAAGACTCTGGCACGGAACAGTGCCAGAGTCTTTTCTTTCTATGTGCAGCACCATCTTCTGAAAGATATCACTGGGAAGATGGCGCCGCAGTACATGTATCTGGGGGGAGAAGTTAGCGGACCTGGGGCCCCTTCAGCAGACCGGGCCCGGGTAATTTGTACCTGCTCCCCCTGCCTCTCTGCACCACTGTGCAGTGCAACATGGTTTTGCCCAATTGCTAACCTTTTTGGTTTGCTAACATTTCTGAATAAGGCCCCTAATTCAGATGTGGTTAGAGTTGCTATCAGAGGGGGTCAATCAGGTGCGGTCGTTGGTGCTATCACTGCTGCTTCCAAGGAAGCAGCAGTGATAGCGCTGTATGGTAATGTAGCAGGAGGTGTCTATTACAAGCAGACGCCTCCTGCTACAGTAGTGATCCAAACTGTGTCCTTGGACGCAGCTCCGGATCAGGCACCCACCATCGGGTGGCTCATGGCACCCATGGTGTAGCGCAAACCGGCCGTCGCAAGGTCGAGAAATCTCCGTCCAAGGAGAGGCTGACAGGTGGACATATGACGCAAACACATTCTCCAGGACACAATCTCACCATCTATCTATGTAGAACTACAAAGAGGATATCATATTAAATGTTGGTGTTCCCTGATGAAAACCCCATTCAAACACTTTAAAACTGTTAAAAATTGGAGTGTACTACTGCGCAGACTCCATGTTGCTGTTTCTCCTTTAGGGAAACTTCATTCTCTGAACCAAGATGGCTTCTGAGGTTACTACTGAGCATGTGCAGAGCCAGTAGTCTTCCACTTAGCTCCAGTGAGACCGTGTTTACCTGCAATATAACCACTGTTCCAGCATCCTGTACTGGTACCTACATACACTCACTGCCTGGTGAGCTGTATGACACCCCACTTTGCTCAATCTCCGCTCCATCTACAAGCATGTATAACAGTGAGTATGGCTGTACCTGCTCTATCTTCAGTAAAACCTGTCCACTGGTTATGTAATTGGACTGTTTGTAGTTGTAAGGCATCCGCTGGTGTGTACAGCAACTCTGCTACATCATTCAGCCTGTATTTCCAACAGAAACTACACACAGACGGGAGAGATTCACTTACATGTGACTGCTGCTGAATCAACTTCTGGTGGTTTTGCTTTCAAGAACTAAAATAATAGAACCAGTATTCATGAAACGCGCCACTGTGCTAACCCAATGGAGTCTCATAACGATTGTGTAAAAATAATTTTTTTAAATACATTTAAAAAAAAGAAGATTTATGGCATTGGTTCCACAGGGAAAACATTGGGGTGTAGAGATGGATCTTGATCCACAGGCACCAACAGGCTAAAGCTTTAGACTGTCTCAAGATGCATTGGGGCCTCCTCTATAACCCCGCCTCCAGGCACTGGAGCTCAGTTTCGTTAACCAGTCCAATGCAGGAGCAGGTAAAAGAGAAGGCAGATGTCAGTCACATAGAACCACGTTCTCACAAAAGGAAAAGGGACCAGTGGCTAATGCCATACTAACTAATAGATGCTAGGTGCGTCAGGGCAGGCGGCCTGTGGAACCAATGTACCTAGCAGAAAGAGATTTAACAATGGTAAGTCTACCATAAATCTCCTTTTCTACAGCAGGGTACATTGGTTCCCACAGGAAAAACATCAGGGATATCCTAAAGCAGTTCCTCATGGGAGGGGGCGCGCCGTAGCGGGTATGAGAACCCAGCGTACAAAGGAAGCATCCTGGGAGGCGGAAGTATCAAAGGCACAGAACCTAAAGAACGTGTTCACTGAGGACCACGTAGCCGCCTTGCACAATTGTTCAGCGGACGCGCCTCAGCGGGCCGCCCAAGAAGGTCCAACAGACCGAGTAGAATGGGCTTTAATAGCAGCAGGAGCTGGAAGACCAGCCTGTGCATATGCTTGTGCAATCACCATTCCAATCCATCTGGCCAATGTTTGCTTGTTCGCAGGCCAGCCACGTTTGTGAAAACTAAAAAGTACAAAAAGAGTATCTGATCTCCTAATAGAGACAGGCCTCTCCATGTATATACGGAGATCCCGTACTACATCAAAAGACCACTCTTTGGAGGACAAACCAGAAGAGATAAAAGCCGGAAACACAATCTCTTGGTTAAGATGGAAAAATGACTCCACCTTAGGTAGATAACCAGGGCAAGTTCTAAGAACTGCCCGGTCACGGTGAAAAATCAGAAGGGGTGGACGACAGGACAAAGCGCCTAAGTCAGACACCCTCCTGGCAGGGGCAATAGCCAATAAGAACAGGACCTTGACCGTGAGCCATGTAAGGTCCACTGACTCAAGAGGTTCAAATGGAGACTCTTGCAGGGCATTCAGGACAAAAGACAGATCCCACTGAGACACAGAAGGGACATAGGGAGGCTGAATCCATAAAACACCCTGAGTGAAAGTATGAACGTCAGGAATAGATGCAATTTTTCTCTGAAATCACACTGACAAGGCAGAGATATGAACCTTGAGGGAGGCCAGATGAAGGCCTAAATCCAGGCCTTGTTGTAGAAAAGCCAGAAGTCTGGAAGTACTGAATTTGTAAGCATCGTTATTCTTAGCAGCACACCAGGTGAAGTAAGAATTCCAGACCCTGTAATAAATCCGCGCAGATGCCGGTTTACGGGCCTTTAGCATAGTTTGGATAACCCCCTCGGAGAATCCTTTCGCCCTTAGGAGTGAAGCTTCAAGAGCCACACCATCAAAGCCAGTCTGGCCAGGTCCAGGTAGACACAAGGGCCCTGAACTAGGAGGTCTGGGCATTGAGGAAGCAGAAGAGGACGCTCTATTGACAGACCCTGCAGGTCTGAGAACCAATGCCGTCTGGGCCATGCTGGAGCGAATAGAACTAGTATTCCTCCTTCTTGTTTGAACTTCCGTAGTACCCTGGGCAGGAGTGACACTGGAGGGAACACGTATGGCAGCCGAAAGTCCCATGGAATTGCCAGTGCGTCCACAAACGCTGCTTGAGGATACCTGGTTCTTGATCCGAAGACCGCATCTGGTAGGCCCCACTTGTCCACCGGGAGTTGAACGACTTCCTGAGGAAGATCCACTCTCGGCATGCACATCCTGACGACTTAGGAAATCCGCTTCCCAGTCGAGGACACCTGGAATGAACACTGCCGATATTGCTGGCAGATGGCGTACTGCCCAACGAAGGATTTTTGACACTTCCATCATTGCCATGCGGCTTCGAGTGCCGCCTTGATGATTTAGGTATGCCACCGTGGTGGCGTTGTCTGACCGTACTTGAACAGGCCTGTTCTGTAATATAGGCAGGGAGAGAGACAAAGCATTGAACACTACCCGCAATTCCCGAATATTTATCGGGAGGAGTGATTCCTCCTTGGTCCACCGACTCTGGAAAAAGTGTTGCTCAAACACCGCACCCCATCCCCTCAGACTGGCGTCCGTAGTTAGTAGGACCCAGTTTGGGATCCAGAAGGGACGGCCCCTGCTTAACTGCTGGTCCTGTAGCCACCAGGTCAGCGACAGACGAACCTCCAGAGTCCAAGAGATCATGCGAGATCTGATCCGATGAAGTAGGCCATCCCACTTGGAAAGGATTAACCTCTGCAGAGGGCGGGAATGAAATTGAGCGTACTCTACCATGTCGAAAGCCGACAACCAGCAGGTCTAGTACTTGCATCGCCGAGTGTATGGACATTCTTGGGCGAGAGAGGAAGTATCTGATCCTGTCCTGAAGCTTCAGGACCTTCTCTGTAGACAGAAACAGACGTTGACTGTGTGTGTCCAGCAGTGCCCCCAGGTGCACCATGCTCCGAGCAGGAACCAGCAAGGACTTCTTCCAGTTGATGAGCCACCATGGGCTTGTAGGAAGTTTACCGTCAGTTGTAGATGACTGAGGAAGACATCATGGGAGTTTGCCAGGATCAGCAAGTCGTCCAGATACGGCAGGATCCTTACTCCCTGGCGACAAAGATGAGCCGTCATCACGGCCATAACCTTGTTGAAGATCCGAGGAACCGTGGCCAGTCCAAACGGCAGAGCCTGGAACTGATAGTGAAGGTTGCCAATAGCAAACCGCAGATATTGCTGATGCGATATGGCAATAGGTATATGCAGGTAAGCATCTTGTATATCCAGGGATACCATATAATCTCCGGGTTCCATGGCCAGTACAATTGAGCGCAGTGTTTCCATACGGAACTTGGATACTCTCACAAACTTGTTCAGTGATTTGAGGTTGAGTATAGGTCAGAAAGACCCATTGAGTTGCGGTACTAGAAACAGGGTCGATTAGTATCCTCTGCCTCTTTGGGATAGAGGTACCGGCACCACCACTCCTGTATCCAGGAGGGAACTCACAACCAATTGTAGAGCTTGCGCATTTAATGGATCTGAAGGGATAACCGTTGTGCAAAACTGGCGAGGGGAACGCCTCTTGAAAGAGACTGCGTACCCACGAGAGACAACTTCTCGCACCCATGCATCTGAAGTGGTCATTAACCAGACCTGGGTGAATCGCAGAAGTCAGCCTCCCACCCTGGGGACCCCCAGGGGGAGGCCTGTCCCGTCATGCAGCAGGTTTGTCATGTTTACAAGCAGGCAGACGGGCTGCCCAGGATTGTCAGGCCTTGGGCTTAGTGGTTTTTGGGAGCACGAGATAATCTCGGGTATGCGCTTTCCCTTGAGGCCAAAAGCAGGGAAAAGTGGTACCATTTGCCCACTGTGCAGAAGGAGTAGCATTTGAAAGGCAGACATACTAGTTGCCGCTCCAGACCCAATTTTTAATTAGGTCTTCCCCAAATAGTAGAGATGAGCGGATTCGGTTTTACTCGGTTTTACTCGGTTCTCAAAACCGAATCTTATTGGCTCACGGATGTCACGTGTTTTGGATAGCCAATAAGATTCGGTTATGAGAACCGAGTAAAACCGAGTAAAACCGAATCCGCTCATCTCTACCAAATAGGATGTCCCCAGTAAAGGGAAATACCTCCAAAGACTTTTGGAGTACAGTTCCACCTTACATGACCTCAACCACAGAATACGGCGAGCCAGGACAGACGTATTTGACGCCTTGGCAGCCGACACAGGGAATTCCCGTGAGACAGGAAATGTCTGGCATTGTCAGATATATCCTCGGGCAGCTCATTTTCTAATGCCTGATCCAGTCATCAATCTACTTTGCAGTCCCAAGAGGACGCAATCGTGGTCTATGTACAACACCTGTAAGGGAGTAATAGACTTCAGGCACCCCTCCACACAATTATCTTTCGGTACCTACATTGAGGGGACAGTGGTGACAGGCAGAGTGAACGGCACCCAAGATGGGCGACACATTAGTTCACTAGTAGTGAATTACCCACTTGTTATATAACTCTGCAGGGAGAAGATAGCAAGCTAATGGCCGTTGCGGATAGGGGGAATGTCTTCCCAGGATTAGACTAGGGATTTTGTCGGATGTCCACTTAATGGTCAGATTGTGGTAATAGAGTTTTAATTACCTTCTGACGTGTGAACATATCCGTTTACTTAACCACAGTAAGGGAATCCACTTATCATCAGTGATTTGAAGGATTTGCTTACTAGTAACCACAAGGGCAGTGGCATCATATAGCAATGAAGAGTCCTTGTCAGCAACACCTAATATAGGGACAGACAGGACAGCATATTCTCCCTCTCTTCAGATAAAATATCTGAGAGATAGATAGGGAGGAGGAAGCAGCCCACTTTAGAAGACCCAGAGACATGAGAGTGACCTGGCCTTGAGTTTTGCCTGACCAAGGAATGAGTCATACACTGCAACCTGTGAGGCAACATTTTCCCGCCCAAAGCGGAATAACCATAGGGACATTAGTGACTGTAATGTGACAGGTGGTCCCATAGAGGGCATAAAGCGTTCAAGTAGAATACCCAGTATGTTTGAGAACGCAGCCCAGGACAGCTTCTTATTGGTTACAGAAGCTGCGGACTATCTGGGAGATGTATGAGACATAGTACACAGACCATTACACAAAACTTCCCCCTCAGGTAAATCCGTTGCACATGCTCTGCAAGATGCAGGAGCGTCCCCAGATTTACTGCCCTACATGTTAGACATTATACACAAATGCAACAGAGAGCGGTTTAGTACGATGAAGCCAGAGTACAATACCTGCGTATAAATCCGTTAGCATGTGGCTGAGTACTCAGTACACAACACCTGCGAATAAATCCGGTATTATGTGACTGAGTACGCAGTAGAGTATACGTATTAGGTAAATACTGTGACGCACTATATATGGACCCAGAAGCACCTAGTCCCCTAGGGTACAGTATACAGTGATATACATATCTGGGATACACCGCAGTGAAATCACATAGCAGATACAGGCACACATAGTCACGTTTGCAATGCAGATAATTATTTTCATGACAATAAAATTGCATTGGATTATTATATGAACACACACATATATATATATATATATATATATATATATATATATATAAATAAAACAATGCACTGTCTGAGACCGGATGTATATATCAGAATACTCGTACAATATATTCTGACACAGGTACACTTGTTCTTAACGCTGTCTTAATATTGACATGTAGAATACTTAAGTGTTTGTAAAACCATGGCGCTGATGTACAGGCGGGTTTACAAGGGAGACCTTGCCCTGCAGTCCCGGAGACCAGTCGCATCTATTTTAGAAAATGGCACCCAGCGTCTCAGTCAGGGAGTGAGGGAGAGTGTGAGGCAGCTCCAGGGCGGGAACACTCACTAGTAGAATGGCGCCCTGGGCCAGGGGATGGTCTACAGGTCAAGCGCCTTCTCCCCTATGCTGGACTTCATCACATGGTAATATGGAGTCTTAATAAAGTGGACATTAACATATCCGACCTGTACTCCTCTGCTCTGGTGGATATAGTGGGGTCCCTGCTCTGTTACAGTGTCCACACCAGTGTTGCAGTCCGTCTCCCTAGACTGCGACCAGAACGCGATTTAATGGCGGGTCCCATCTGGGGGATCCTCTTACCTCCTCCCTTCTGTAGCAGCCACGCGAACCAGGAGAGCATCTGCGACCGTGTACCTAAAGCCGGAGTGTCTCCGCCGCAAGTACCCGGGAACAGAGCCGCAGCACAGAATGTCACCCTGACAGGTAAGTACTGCCGCCCCTGAAGTCTTCTAAAAAGCTTTTTCAGGGCTACCCAGTGCAGCCCCTCTGTTAAGTGACCTGCTTCTGCAGGCACCAACTCGAAACTGAGCTCCAGTGCCTGGAGGCGGGGTTATAGAGGAGGCCCCAATTCATCTTGGGACAGTCTGACTCTAAAGCTTTAGTCTGTTGGTGCCTGTGGATCAAGATCCATCTCTACACCCAATGTTTTCCCTGTGGAAACCAATGTACCCCGCTGCAGAAATAAAAATATGGTAAAAAATGGGCAGACTAGATGGGCCAAGTGGTTCTTATCTGCCGTCAAATTCTATGTTTCTATGTGTAAGTTACCGTGATAAAACTATACCCATACCTTCTGGGAGATCCTACAGGGGGAGGTCCAACTGGCAGTTGCAGGGGTCATAGTGATGCAAATTGTCTCTATATGGTGAGGCCTTCTTTACTCCAAAAACTTGTGATTCTCCCAGAGATTTTGCAACCATGACCGCAAAAGGTGCCCTGGTCAGTTTCAGAAGTGATCATTAACTGAGTAGGGCATATAAAATTGTGTTTTTCTGGCAAAAACACCCATTGTCTGAGGCCTACTGGAGCATGTCCTCATTATAGTGGGAATAGACGTGCCCCTGACATGCTGCAACCACCCCCCATCCCATTTTAGAATGTTTATTATAACTGTTAATAATGTTGGGCGGTACACATACCTACAGCAGGTCTGTCACGTTTTCCGTAGACTGTACTGCCGCAATGTTTGGCCAACATGGATGGTGTAATTGTTAGAATTACTGCCTCACAGCAGCGAGATCATGGGTTCGACTCCCACCGCTGCCCTAACTGTGTGGAGTTTTTATATGCCTCCCGTACTTTCGTTGGGTTTCCTCCGGGTACACTGGTTTCCCCCCACTCTACAAACTTATACTGGTAGGTTGTCGGCTCCCGACAAATATTAACCCTAGCGTGTAAGTGTGTACATGGACAGACTACAGGGGCCAAGTGGTTCTTATCTGCCATCAAAATTCCATGATTCTAATGTCACGCGCAGGGGTAGAGTGGGGGAGAATTGGGGGGGTGTACGTTTTTCACAACTTGTACCATGGGGCTTACAGTTACAGTATATACAGTATAGCATAGGCCACCTCTCAATAGTCCCGACATCGGTGGGACTGTCCTGAATAGCAGAATGGGGTATACCAGCAGGTGGGTGCCCTCTCAACACAACAGGCGGCGTTTCTGCGTGAGGCTTATTTGTCCCATCTTCCCGCCATGACTAAACGTTGGCAGGTGTGACAGCAATACGCAGCATGGGCGCCTTACAGGTGGGTGACAGGTCTCTCCTCTGGCAATAATTACGGTGCCAGTTAGGGATGACCATCGATGATTCAAAATCGATGGTATATGACCGATGTTGAATACTTTTATCATTGATGGGGGAGAACCAGATGGTTTCCCGCCATCTATGGTTTAGTGCTACAGAATTATTATTTTTTCTCTCAAAGTGTCAGGGCACTGAGATTAGACCCCCCGCTGTTGGCACCCGTGAAGCCAGACCCCCAGCCTCTGATTGGCCCGCATTTCATTACACAGTAATGCAGGGATGACCATCAATGGGTAAAACCATCGACTGATCCCTTCCAGATGGTTTTACACCATCAAGGTTATCCATCAATGGCACCATCGATGGTGACCATCGATTGATAACCCACTGATGGCCATCCCTAGTGCCAGTCACAGTATATGTATACAGACAGGATACAGGTGGAACACAAGTGAATCTCAAGCTCCAAGATGGCAGCCACCTCCCACAAGATGGTTCTTAATGTATTTTCCCCTACAACATGGCGGGTGCGCTTGCCTCAGCCACTGCCATGAAGGAACGCCGCACGTATAACGTAAAGATGGGCTCGCCCCAGCCTGATCTCAGCGGGCTACACACGGCGCACACCGAATCACTGCCCTCAACAAAGATGTCGGTCCGCTGCGAGCCGCGCGCCCTTCCCCAATATGTCCGCCGAAAAGCTTCACCCGTAATCAATATGGCGGCGCCGTGCACTCAGCCCCTCCTCTGTTGTCTATGGTTGCGGGGATCCCTAAGCGCACCTGCGCAGTCCGTTGTGCGAGGCCCTGCGCATGCGTAGTTCGTTCCTCGGGGGGGACAGAGGAGCATGAATGGAGCAAGATGGCGGATCCTGTGCAGGTGAGGGGGACCCTGAGGATGTGCTGTGAGCCGCTGGGATGGAGGGGGAGAGGGGGTAGCAGATGGGCAGCGCGGGGAGCCCTGGAGACGCGCACTATGCCCTGTGTGAGAGCAGTCAGGGCTGCAGGCTCCCAGCTCAGTGTGACAGGAGCCTGAGGCCTGTGATGTGTCTGTGTGTACACAGTGTGTGTCTCCTGCTGCTGCTGTGTGTATCACTGTGCATGTGTGCCCATGTGCCGGCTGCAGGGGGCTCTCCCCGCACTAATGCCTGTACACATCCAGCATCATTGCATTATATATACAGCTAGTGGCTCTGACCTGTTTACACTAATGGCAGCATCCTTGCATCATGTACATCTGTATATAGTAATGTTTGTACACATGCAGCATCATAGTATTATATGTGTCCTGCCTGCAGCTGCTCTCTATCCATCTAGCGTCTGACCTGTATATAGTAATGTCTGTACACATGCAGCATCATTGCATTATGTAGACACCTAGTGTCCCTGACCTGTATATAGTAATGTCTGTACAGTGTACACCTGCAGCACCATAGTATTATATGTGTCCTGCCTGCAGCCACTCTATATACATATAGTATCTCTGACCTGTGTATAATGTCTGTACACATCCAGCAACATTTCATTATGTAGACATCTAGCGTCTGACCTGTATATAGTAATGTCTGTACACATGCAACATCATAGTGTTATATGTGTCCTGCCTGCAGGTGCTTTCTATCCATGTAGCATCTGATCTGTATGTAGTAATGTCTGTACGTATCCTTGCATTATGTGTCCTGCCTGCAGCTCTTGATTGGCCTCAGCTATTGTATATGTATCTCGTGCATGAAGTGATGACTCTATACATCTAATATTAATGTTCTATAAGGGGATGGTTCAGTTCTTCGCAATGTGTCATTCCAGGACGGCACTTTGAGTCCACCCACGTCGCATGTTTTGCCTCGCACCCCATAGAGGAACACAGGAAAACTTGCTATGTTGTTGTTACCGTAACTGGCTGATCATGTGCACCGCATTACAGCAATATCGCTGGTAACTGGACCCCCCCCCCCCCCCCCCCCCCCAATAGAGTTGTGTTTGATTCTTCAGACATTGATGGAAGTATTCCGATGCGTGTTTAGTACATGAAGAATACACAACTTTATTGTGGTGGCCGATGGCATTTGTATCAGAGGGTTAGTACATTGGGCCTAATTCAGACCTGATCGCTAGGCTGTGTTTTCTTACAGCCTGCCATCAGGTCTAAACTGCGCATGCGTATGCACTTCAATGCACGGGTACAAAGCGGATCGCTGCTCAGTGATGGGTTTGTGCAAAGAATCCATTTGCACGGGTGTTCGCAAGGAGATTGACGGGAAGAAGGCGTTTGTTGGTGGTAATTAACCGTTTTCTGGGAGTGTTTGGAAAACGCTGGCGTGTGCAAGCATTTGCAGGGAGGGTTCCTGATGTCAATTCCAGTCCCAGACAGGCTGAAGTGTTCGCAGCGGCTGCGTAAGTCCTGGGCTACTCAGAGACTGCACAAAATCTGTTTGTACAGCTCTGCTACACATGCAGTCGCACACTTGCAAAGCGAAAAAACACTCCCCTATGGGCGGCGACTATGTGACCGCAGGACTGCAAAAAAACCCTAGCGAGCGAATAGGTCTGAATTAGTACCTTTGTTGTAAGATGCAGTCTCTACATTTTATACATTATTTCACCTTTCAGTGTACTTCTTAATTACATCTGACATTGCTTTCTGTGTGCGTATTTGTTTCTAATATCCAAGACTGTATAATCTCCTGTAAATAATATCTGTAGTAACAGTCTGATGTCACCAGTTCTGTGTTTTTCAGGAATAAGTCTGTATTATATGGAATAATTCATCTCTACAGAGACCTTGGGCTTCTATATAGTCCGTTTGACCTAGAGTCACTTCTAACTTACAGTATATATGTAACGTACAGCAGGGAGAGCATTATCCAATATATACCCAGGGTCAGTTAAACTTCATTCCTTTTAAAGTTTGTTTTTAAACAGCTGTGACGTGGCCTCCTATTGGTCCATATGACGGGGGGGAGGTTGTGTTTGATAGTGACGTAGTCCAAAAGCATAGTGACACTTAGATAGTGAGGGTGGGGGTTGCTACCATTGCACTGTCTGCAGTAATGTTTGGGTATTGTGATAATTGTACCAAAGATAATTGTAAGTAATTACCAAGTGCAAAGCTTGCCTGAGCGATACTAAAGGGGGCGACTTATCAGTAGATCCTCCTATTGTGGTGCTGAGGTTAATTTTTATCCACAGTATATTGCCAAAGCTGCTGCGTGATACTGTCCGAAGAAGTAAGAGGGAACCTACCACTTTGCCCAACTAGTTTTTGTGGCAGAGATTCACGAGCTGATAATGAGTTTGTGTTGCGCATTTTTCTTTGCGTTACAGTTGGTAGATTCTGTACGCACCTCCATAGCGTGCAAGCAAATTGCCATCCGTAGTTAATGTGCGGGTCCTGGCGACTTCTGCAACAAATGGAGTCTGCCCCATTGTGTATGCAGGTGTCACCGTGCAATCATGGCTCTCCATTCAACTAATATGGGGGAAGTTCAAATAGATAAAATGTATTCACTTTTTTATTCTTTTCTTTTTTAAGAATCGAGCATTTTATAAGGTGATTTTAATTTGTTCATCCCCTTTTGAGATGGCGATAATCGGACAGGAATTGTGGCAGCACTTGTTAAATAGGTCTTTCCCATGCAAAGGTATGGTGACGTCTTCACAAGCCGCAACGACGAGTCTTGGATAGCAGTGTTATCACAGGCTGTAACTGTGTGGTGTATAGGACAGAGTGAGAGGGAAAAAGCATTGGTGCAATAGTTTTCCATAATATAAATATATATATATGTATAAAAAAATCTGTCTGTCCCTAAATGAGGTGACTGGCAGTGCCGTGGCAGTTGCCTGCCCGTGGCTTTGCCCTGAGTGCCGTGGCAGTTGCCTGCCCGTGGCTTTGCCCTGAGTGCCGTGGCAGTTGCCTGCCCGTGGCTTTGCCCTGAGTGCCGTGGCAGTTGCCTGCCCGTGGCTTTGCGCTGGGTGCCGTGGCAGTTGCCTGCCCGTGGCTTTGCGCTGGGTGCCGTAGCAGTTGCCTGCCCGTGACTTTGCGCTGGGTGCCGTAGCAGTTGCCTGCCCGTGGCTTTGCGCTGAGTGTCGTGGCAGTTGCCTGCCCGTGGCTTTGCCCTGAGTGCCGTGGCAGTTGCCTGCCCGTGGCTTTGCGCTGGGTGCCGTAGCAGTTGCCTGCCCGTGGCTTTGCGCTTGGTGCCGTAGCAGTGGCCTGCTCCTGACTCGCTCTGCATAGGGATAGACAATGTACTTTTTATAGATACTGCAGTCCTGCAATGGGAATTATTTGACCTTACAACACTGTCAGGATACTGTGGTATACGCTTGACATGACCAATAGAAGAATAACATGTTATATAATGTAGACTCTGTTCATTATTTTCGCAATTGTTTTGTTTGTTTTTAAATAAACATGTAACAGTGCTGCATTGGCAATGCTGTGGGGGACTGATTTCTTACATTATAATGCTGTTCCAACTTTTATTTAGGGATAGATTTAATTAGCTATTCCCTGCGATATGGTGCGAATAAGTGCGGCCAGTTCCGAACGTACTGATTTTTTTTTTGCTCGCAGCCCCCCCCCCCCCCCCCCCCCCCCCTCTAATTGAAATGAGCTACTCATAGAGGCTAATATATACAGCAAAACACACCATGTACTTTTCTTGACTGGAAGATATAAACAAAATATAAATAAAAGCCTTGGCGCTGGGCAGAAGAGACGTGAGAGGGAAAAGCAGGTACTAACTAGATGGAGGGTGCAACCAACAAGTAAAAGGAAACAACAGTAGTATACAATTAGCAGCGCTGAAACACCTTGTGCTGAGAGCGCTATGCCAAACCTGTAATCACTCAGGTGACCAATGTCAGATAAAATGCTGCATTGTGTATCCCCCATGTGTGTTTTTTATTGTACTGTATATTTTAGATGTTCTTATGCATGTTTATGGATTAACCCATGTTTACATGGGTAGTTAGATTGCAGCACTTTATCTGCCATTGGGCACTTCAATGATTACAGGTTTGGCATACTGCTCTCAGCCTATGGTGTTTCAGCGCTGCTAATTGTACAATATTATGACTGGAAGAGTTTGCAGATAATCTGCTGTTTAATAATCAGTTTCTATAGTATGCTTGTGGTGGGTTATTCCTGTGTTGTAATAGTTACCAGAAGGGGAACAGAGTAGAGCCTAAAAATATAAGACAGAAACAGCTCATTTGTATCCTGCCTATGGAGACGGAGGTAACCGAGTGCTGTGTCACGGTGTCACAGGTCTGTGTTATCTTGGGTAGGCAGATTACCCTCTTATATGTACTTACACCCCTCCCATCGCCTTATCGCCCAGTAACACGCCCTCTGCACTTCCCAGGTCACTCATTTTGCCTTTTCCTTTATTATACCGTCCTGGGAAATAGAAAGTACATTTCATTTTAATCTGTGTTCCTACATATTGGGAGATAATCAATAACCATTTAGTCCTCACAAAGTCCCAAAAGTTGGTAAAACTCATCTCATTTGATTTATGTTTCTTACATAGCGCAGCATATTCCATTACACTTCACAATTGGAAACAACAGTGATAGAACAGGGTAATAACAGATAGACGTAGTCCATTACATACTGGAACTTGTCATCCTTTAATAAAATGTAAGACAACAGAAGAAAGCTACATGTGGAACAGTAAGCCCACCTTATGCTACTTACAGAACCCCCTTCATCAGGAGTAGCTTGAGGTTACGGCTTCAGTAAGGATTTTTCCACAGACTCTTAATGGGGATGTGGGCTACACTGTGGCTTGGCCATTCCAGAACCTTGATTTCTTTTTTCAGTCAAATTTGTTGGTTTAAAAGAATCGCAAAAGTGATCAAATGCAGAATAACTAGTCCTTAGAACACACCGGCTGCCCGTGGTGATTACCAGAACACCATACACAAAATACAATAGAATAAAGAAAAGATCACTGTTGTAAATTGCAAAGGTGCTAAATAAATATCCCACAACAAAGTAATACAAAGATTTCTCTAACGTCCTAGTGGATGCTGGGGACTCCGAAAGGACCATGGGGAATAGCGGCTCCGCAGGAGACTGGGCACATCTAAAGAAAGCTTTAGGACTAACTGGTGTGCACTGGCTCCTCCCCCTATGACCCTCCTCCAAGCCTCAGTTAGATTTCTGTGCCCGACGAGAAGGGTGCACACTAGGGGCTCTCCTGAGCTTCTTAGTGAAAGTTTTAGTTTAGGTTTGTTATTTTCAGTGAGACCTGCTGGCAACAGGCTCACTGCATCGAGGGACTAAGGGGAGAAGAAGCGAACTCACCTGCGTGCAGAGTGGATTGGGCTTCTTGGCTACTGGACATTAGCTCCAGAGGGACGATCACAGGCCCAGCCATGGATGGGTCCCGGAGCCGCGCCGCCGGCCCCCTTACAGATGCTGAAGCAAGAAGAGGTCCATAAATCGGCGGCAGAAGACTTTCCTGTCTTCATAAGGTAGCGCACAGCACTGCAGCTGTGCGCCATTGCTCTCAGCACACTTCACACTCCGGTCACTGAGGGTGCAGGGCGCTGGGGGGGGCGCCCTGAGACGCAATAAAACATACCTTACATGGCAAAAAATACATCACATATAGCTCCTGGGCTATATGGATGCATTTAACCCCTGCCAGAATATACAAAAAACCGGGAGATAAGGCCGCCGTAAAGGGGGCGGAGCCTATCTCCTCAGCACACTGGCGCCATTTTCCCTCACAGCTCAGTTGGAGGGAAGCTCCCTGCTCTTCCCTGCAGTCACTACACTACAGAAAAAAGAGAGGGGGGCACTAATTAGGCGCAGTATTAAAACATACAGCAGCTATAAGGGGAAAAACACTTATATAAGGTTATCCCTGTATATATATATATATATATATATATATATATATATATATAGCGCTCTGGTGTGTGCTGGCATACTCTCCCTCTGTCTCCCCAAAGGGCTAGTGGGGTCCTGTCCTCTATCAGAGCATTCCCTGTGTGTGTGCTGTGTGTCGGTACGTTTGTGTCGACATGTATGAGGAGAAAAATGATGTGGAGATGGAGCAGAGTGTCTGTAACAGTGATGTCACCCCCTAGGGGGTCGACACCTGAGTGGATGTACTGTTGAAAATTACGTGACAGTGTCAGCTCTATATAAAAAAACAGTGGTTGACATGAGACAGCCGGCTACTCAGCTTGTGCCTGTCCAGACGTCTCATAGGCCGTCAGGGGCTCGAAAGCGGCCGTTACCTCAGATGGCAGATACAGACGCCGACACGGATACTGACTCCTGTGTCGACGGTGAAGAGACAACCGTGATTTCCAGTAGGGCCACACGTTACATGACTGAGACAATGGAAAATGTTTTTATACATTTCCGATAATACGAGTACCACCAAAAAGGGGTATTATGTTCGGTGAGGGAAAAACTACCTGTAGTTTTCCTGAATCTGAGAAATAAAATGAGGTGTGTGATGATGCGTGGGTTTCCCCCCGATAACAAATTTCTTAAAAAGTATTGGCTGCATACCCTTTCCCGCCAGAGGTTAGGGTGCGTTGGGAAACACCCTCTAGGGGGGATAAGGCGCTCACACGCTTGTAAGAACAAGGGCTCTACCCTCTCATGAGATGGCCGCCCTTAAGGATCCTGCTGATAGAAAGCAGGAGGGTATCCAAAAAGGTATTTACACACATACTGGTGTTATACTGCGACCAGCTATCGCCTCAGCCTGGAGGTGCAGTGCTGGGTTGGCATGGTCGGATTCCATGACTGGAAATATTGATATCCTAGATAAGGATAGTATATTATTGCCTATAGAGCATTTAAAAGATGCATTTCTATATATGCATGATGCACAGCGGAATAATTGCCGACTGGCATCAAGTATAAGTGCGTTGTCCAAGTCTACCAGTAAAATGGTCAGGTGATGCGGATTCCAAACGGCATTTGGAAGTATTGCCTTTGAAAGGGGACATTTGGGGTCGGTCTTTTAGACCTGGTGGCCACGGCAACAGCTGGGAAATCCACGTTGGTACCCCAGGTCGCCTCTCAAAGTAAGACGCCGTATTATCGGGCGCAGTCCTTTTTTGGCAAGCGGACAAAAGGTTCCTCTTTTCTGCTCGTGACAGAGGGAGAGGAAAAAGGCTGTAGAGATCAGCCAGTTCCCAGGCACGGTGGGGGCCCGTTCTCAATGAATTTCAGTGCGCAGTGGGCTCACTCGCAAGTAGACCCCTGGATCCTTCAGGTAATATCTCAGGGGTACATATTGGAATTCGAGACGTCTCCCCCTCGCCGTTTCCAAAAGTCGGCTTTACCGACGTCTCCCTCTGACAGGGAGGCAGTTTTGGAAGCCATTCACAAGCTGTATTCCCAGCAGGTGATAATCGAGGTACCCCTCCTGCAACAGGGAACGGGGTATTATTCCACACTATTGTGGTACCGAAGCCAGACGGCTCGGTGAGACCGATTCTAAATCTAAAATCTAAAATCTTTGAACACTTACATACAGAGGTTCAAATTCAAGATTGAGTCACTCAGAGCAGTGATTGCGAACCTGGAAGAAGGGGACTACATGATGTCTCGGGACATCAAGGATGCTTACCTTCATGTCAAAATTTACCCTTCTCACCAAGGGTACCTCAGGTTATGGTACAGAACTGTCACTATCAGTTCAGACGCTGCCGTAGGGATGGTCCACGGCACCCCGGGTCTTTACCAAGGTAATGGACGAAATGATATCCCTTCGAAGGAAGGGAATTTTAGTTATCCCTTACTTTGACGATTCCCTGATACGGGTAAGATCCAGGGAACAGTTGGAGGTCGGTGTAGCACTATCTCTGGTAGTGTTGCGGCAGCACGATTGGATTCTCAATATTCCAAAATCGCAGCTGGTTCCGACGACTTGTCTTCTGTTTCCTAGGGATGATCCTGGACACAGTCCAGAAAAAAGGTGTTTCTCCCGGAAGAGAAAGCCAGGGAGTTATCCGAGCTAATCGGGAACCTCCTAAAACCGAACCAAGTCTCAGTGCATCAATGCACAAGGGTTCTGGGTAAAAATGGTGGCTTCCTACGAAGCAATCCCATTCGTTAGATTCCACGCAAGAACTTTCCAGTGGAACCTACTGGACAAATGGTCCGGGTCGCATTTTCAGATACATCAGCGGATAACCCTGTCGCCAAGGACAAGGGTATCCATCCTGTAGTGGTTGCAGAGTGCTCATCTTCTAGAGGGCCGCAGATTCGGCATTCAGGACTGGGTCCTGGTGACCACGGATGCCAGCCTGCGAGGCTGGGGAGCAGTCACACAGGGAAGGAATATCCAGGGCTTAGGGTCAAGCCTGGATACATCACTTCACATAAATATCCTGAAGCTAAGGGCCATTTACAATGCTCTAAGCTTAGCGAGACCTCTGCTTCAAGGTCAGCCGGTGTTGATCCAGTCGGACAACATCATGGCAGTCACCCACGTAAACAGACAGGGTGGCACAAGAAGCAGGAGGGCAATGGCAGAAGCTGCAAGGATTCTTCGCTGGGCGGAAAATCATGTGATAGCACTGTCAACAGTATTCATTCCGGGAGTGGACAACTGGGAAGCAGACTTCCTCAGCACGACCTCCACCCGGGAGAGTGGGGACTTCACCCAGAAGTCGTCCACATGATTAAAAAACTCGACAGGTATTGCGCCAGGTCAAGAGACCCTCAGGCAATAGTTGTAGACGCTCTGGTAACACAGTGGGTGTACCAGTCAGTGTATGTGTTCCCTCCTCTGCCTCTCATACCCAAGGTACTGAGATTGATAAGATGGAGAGGAGAAAGCACTATATTCGTGGCTCCGGATTGGCCAAGAAGGACTTGGTAACCGGAACTTCAATAGAGGCTCACGGAGGATCCGTGGCCTCTACCTCTAAGAAGGGACCTGCTCCAGCAAGGACCCTGTCTGTTCCAAGACTTACCGCGGCTGCGTTTGACGGCATGGCGGTTGAACACCGGATCCTGAAGGAAAAAAGGCATTCCGGATGAAGTCATCCCTATCCTGATCAAAGCCAGGAAGGATGTAACCACAAAAACATTATCACCGCAATTGGCGAAAATATGTTGCGTAGTGCGAGGCCAGTAAGGCCCGACGGAGGAAATTCAACTGGGTCGATTCCTACATTTCCTGCAAACAGGAGAGTCTATGGGCCTGAAATTGGGGTCCATTAAGGTTCAGATTTCGGCCCCATCAATTTTCTTCCAAAAAAGAACTAGCTTCAGTCCCTGAAGTTTAGACGTTTGTAAAAGGGGTACTGCATATACAGCCTCCTTTTGTGCCTCCAGTGGCAATTTGGGATCTCAATGTAGTTTGGGTTCCAAAAGTCACATTGGTTTGAACCACTTAAATCTGTGGAGTTAAAATATCTCACATGGAAAGTGGTCATGCCGTTGGCCCTGGCCTGGGCCAGGCGCGTGTCAGAATTGGCGGCTTTATCCTGTAAAAGCCCTTATCTGATTTTCCATTCGGACAGGGGGAATTGAGTACTCGTCCTCAGTTTCTCCCTAAGGTGGTTCCAGCGTTTTCACCTGAACCAACCTATTTTGGTGCCTGCGGCTACTAGGGACTTGGAGGAATCCAAGTTGCTGGATGTTGTCAGGGCCCTGAAAATATGTTTCCAGGACGGCTGGAGTCAGAAAATCTGACTCGCTGTTTATCCTGTATGCACCCAACAAGCTGGGTGCTCCTGCTTCTAAGCAGACGATTGCTCGTTGGATTTGTAGTACAATTCAGCTTGCACATTCTGTGGCAGGCCTGCCACAGCCAAAATCTGTAAAAGCCCATTCCACACGGAAAGTGGGCTCATCTTGGGCGGCTGCCCGAGGGGTCTCGGCTTTACAACTTTGCCGAGCAGCTACTTGGTCAGGGGCAAACACGTTTGCTAAATTCTACAAATTTGATACCCTGGCTGAGGAGGACCTGGAGTTCTCTCATTCGGTGCTGCAGAGTCATCCGCACTCTCCCGCCCGTTTGGGAGCTTTGGTATAATCCCCATGGTCCTTTCGGAGTCCCCAGCATCCACTAGGACGTTAGAGAAAATAAGAATTTACTTACCGATAATTCTATTTCTCATAGTCCGTAGTGGATGCTGGGCGCCCATCCCAAGTGCGGATTGTCTGCATTACTTGTACATAGTTATTGTTACAAAAATCGGGTTATTGTTGTTGTGAGCCATCTTTTCAGAGGCTCCTTCTGTTATCATGCTGTTAACTGGGTTCAGATCACAAGTTGTACGGTGTGATTGGTGTGGCTGGTATGAGTCTTACCCGGGATTCAAAATCCTTCCTTATTGTGTACGCTCGTCCGGGCACAGTATCCTAACTGAGGCTTGGAGGAGGGTCATAGGGGGAGGAGCCAGTGCACACCAGTTAGTCCTAAAGCTTTCTTTAGATGTGCCCAGTCTCCTGCGGAGCCGCTATTCCCCATGGTCCTTTCGGAGTCCCCAGCATCCACTACGGACTATGAGAAATAGAATTATCGGTAAGTAAATTCTTATTTTCTCTAACGTCCTAGTGGATGCTGGGGACTCCGTAAGGACCATGGGGAATAGCGGGCTCCGCAGGAGACTGGGCACTCTAAAGAAAGATTTAGTACTATCTGGTGTGCACTGGCTCCTCCCTCTATGCCCCTCCTCCAGACCTCAGTTAGAATCTGTGCCCGGCCGAGCTGGGTGCTCCTAGTGGGCTCTCCTGAGCTTGCTAGAAAAGAAAGTATTTTGTTAGGTTTTTTATTTTCAGAGAGCTTCTGCTGGCAACAGACTCTCTGCTACGAGGGACTGAGGGGAGAGAAGCAAACCTACTCACGGCAGCTAGGTAGCGCTTCTTAGGCTATTGGACACCATTAGCTCCAGAGGGATCGAACACAGGTACCTAACCTTGATCGTCCTTTCCCGGAGCCGCGCCGCCGTCCCCCTCGCAGAGCCACAAGAACAGAAGCAGCAGAAGCAAGAAGACATCAAAATCGGCGGCTGAAGACTCCTGTCTTCACTTAAGGTAGCGCACAGCACTGCAGCTGTGCGCCATTGCTCCCACAGCACACCGCACACTCCGGTCACTGTAGGGCGCAGGGGGGGGCGCCCTGGGCAGCAATTAAGTACCTTTTTGGCAAAAAGAGGCATATATACAGTCTGGGACTGTATATATGACCGAGCCCCCGCCATTTTTTACACATTAAAGCGGGACAGAAGCCCGCCGCTGAGGGGGCGGGGCCTTCTTCCTCAGCACACCAGCGCCATTTTCTCTTCACAGCTCCGCTGGAAGGACGCTCCCCAGGCTCTCCCCTGCAGTATACAGGTGCATTAAAGGGTAAAAAAGAGAGGGGGGGCACAAATTTAGGCGCAGTATGTATGTATATATATATATATATATATAACAGCAGCTACAGGGTAAACACTAAGGTACAGTGTAATCCCTGGGTTATATAGCGCTGTGGTGTGTGCTGGCATACTCTCTCTCTGTCTCCCCAAAAGCCTTTGTGGGGTCCTGTCCTCAGTCAGAGCATTCCCTGTGTGTGTGCGGTGTGTCGGTACGAAACCTGTGTCGACATGTTTGATGAGGAAGGATACGTGGAGGCAGAACAAGTGCAGCTGAGTGTGGTGTCGCCGCCAACAGTGCCGACACCTGATTGGATGGATATGTGGAAGGTGTTAAATGATAATGTAAACTCCTTGCATAACAGATTGGATAAAACTGTAACCGGGGGACAGTCAGGGTCTCAACCCATGCCTGATCCTACAGCGCAGAGGCCGTCAGGGTCTCAAAAGCGCACACTATCCCAGATAGTTGACACAGATGTCGACACGGAATCTGACTCCAGTGTCGATGACGATGAGGCAAAGTTGCAGCCTAAAATGACTAAAGCCATCCGCTACATGATTGTAGCAATGAAGGATGTATTACACATTTCTGAGGAAAATCCTGTCCCTGACAAGAGGATTTATATGTATGGGGAGAAAAAGCATGAAGTGACTTTTCCCCCTTCACATGAATTAAATGAATTATGTGAAAAAGCGTGGGATTTCCCTGACAGGAAGGTGATAGTTTCCAAGAGATTACTTATGGCGTATCCTTTCCCGCCAATGGACAGGTTACGCTGGGAATCCTCCCCTAGGGTAGACAAGGCGTTGACACGCTTGTCCAAGAAGGTGGCCCTGCCGTCTCCGGATACGGACGCCCTAAAGGATCCTGCGGATAGAAAGCAGGAAGCTATCCTGAAGTCTGTTTATACACATTCTGGCACACTGCTGAGGCCAGCAATTGCTTCGGCCTGGATGTGTAGTGCGGTAGCTGCATGGACGTATTCTCTGTCTGAGGAGTTAGATACCCTGGACAGGGACACTGTTCTACTGACCCTGGCACATATCAAGGACGCGGTCCTATATATGCGGGATGCCCAGAGGGACATTTGCCTGCTGGGCTCTAGAGTTAACGCAATGTCCATTTCTGCCAGAAGGGTCTTATGGACTCGGCAATGGACAGGGGATACCGACTCTAAAAAACACATGGAGGTTTTACCTTATAAGGGTGAGGAATTGTTTGGGGATGGTCTCTCGGACCTAGTTTCCACAGCTACGGCTGGGAAGTCAAATTTCTTGCCTTATGTCCCTCCACAACCTAAGAAAGCACCGTATTACCAAATGCAGTCCTTTCGTTCTCAGAGGAGCAAGAAGGTCAGAGGTGCGTCCTTTCTTGCCAGAGGCAGGGGTAGAGGAAAAAAGCTGCACCATGCAGTTAGTTCCCAGGAACAAAAGTCTTTCCCGGCTTCCACTAAATCCACCGCATGACGCTGGGGCTCCACAGGCGGAGCCAGGAGCCGTGGGGGCGCGTCTCCGACTTTTCAGCCACCAGTGGGTTCGCTCACAGGTGGATCCTTGGGCTATACAAATTGTGTCTCAGGGATACAGACTGGAATTCGAGGTGATGCCCCCTCACCGTTACCTAAAATCGGCCTTACCAACTTCCCCCATGGAAAGGGAGATAGTGTTGGAGGCAATTCACAAACTTTTTCTCCAGCAGGTGGTGGTAGAGGTCCCCCCCCCCCCCCCCCCCTTCAAAGGGGAAGGGGCTACTATTCCACTATGTTTGTGGTACCGAAACCGGACGGTTTGGTCAGACCCATTTTAAATTTAAAATCCCTTAACATTTATCTGAAGAAATTCAAGTTCAAAATGGAATCGCTCAGAGCGGTCATTGCAAGCCTGGAGGAAGGGGATTTTATGGTGTCTCTGGACATCAAGGATGCTTACTTGCACGTCCCCATTTATCCGCCTCATCAGGAGTACCTCAGGTTTGTGGTATGGGACTGTCATTACCAATTCCAGACGTTGCCGTTTGGCCTGTCCACGGCACCGAGAGTTTTTACCAAAGTGATGGCGGAAATGATGGTGCTCCTGCGGAAGCAAGGTGTTACAATTATCCCATACTTGGACGATCTCCTCATAAAGGCGAGGTCCAGGGAGCAGTTGCTGATCAGCGTAGCACACTCTCAGGAAGTGTTGCGTCAGCACGGCTGGATTCTGAACATTCCAAAGTCGCAGCTGATTCCTGCGATGCGTCTGCCCTTCCTTGGCATGATTCTGGACACAGACCAGAAGAAGGTGTTTCTCCCGGAGGAGAAGGCTCAGGAGCTCGTGACTCTGGTCAGAGACCTCCTAAAGCCAAAACAGGTGTCGTGCATCGCTGCACGCGAGTCCTGGGAAAGATGGTGGCGTCATACGAAGCCATTCCCTTTGGCAGGTTCCATGCGAGGATCTTTCAGTGGGATCTGCTGGACAAGTGGTCCGGATCGCATCTTCAGATGCATCGGATGATCACCCTGTCCCCCAGGGCCAGGGTGTCTCTTCTGTGGTGGCTACAAGGTGCTCACCTCCTCGAGGGCCGCAGATTCGGCATACAGGACTGGGTCCTGGTGACCACGGATGCAAGCCTCCGAGGGTGGGGGGCAGTCACTCAAGGAAGAAACTTCCAAGGGGTGTGGTCAAGTCAGTAGACTTTGTCTGCACATCAATATCCTGGAACTAAGGGCCATATACAACGCCCTGAGTCAAGCGGAGCCTCTGCTTCGAAACCAACCAGTGCTGATTCAGTCAGACAACATCACGGCAGTGGCCCATGTAAACCGCCAGGGCGGCACAAGAAGCAGGGTGGCAATGGCAGAAGCCACCAGGATTCTTCGGTGGGCGGAGAATCACGTACTAGCACTGTCAGCAGTGTTCATTCCGGGAGTGGACAACTGGGAAGCAGTCTTCCTCAGCAGACACGACCTCCACCCGGGAGAGTGGGGACTTCATCACGAAGTCTTCACTCAGATTACAAATCGATGGGAACTGCCACAGGTGGACATGATGGCGTCCCGTCTCAACAAAAAGCTAAAAAGATATTGTACCAGGTCAAGGGAACCTCAGGCGATAGCTGTGGACGCATTAGTAACACCGTGGGTGTTCCAGTCGGTCTACGTGTTTCCTCCTCTTCCTCTCATACCAAAGATGCTGAGAATTTTAAGAAAAAGAGGAGTGAGAACAATACTCATTGTTCCGTATTGGCCAAGAAGGACTTGGTACCCGGAATTACAAGAAATGCTCACAGAGGACCCATGGCCTCTGCCTCTCAGACAGGACCAGTTACAACAAGGGCCCTGTCTGTTCCAAGACTTACCGCGGCTGCGTTTGACAGCATGGCGGTTGAACACCGGATCCTAGCAGAAAAGGGTATTCCGGAAGCAGTTATTCCTACGCTGATAAAGGCTAGGAAGGACGTGACAGCAAAACATTATCACCGTATATGGCGAAAATATGTTGCTTGGTGTGAGGCCAGGAAGGTCCCTACAGAGGAATTCCAGCTGGGTCGATTCCTGCACTTCCTACAGTCAGGTGTGACTATGGGCCTAAATTTAGGGTCCATAAAGGTCCAGATTTCGGCCCTATCCATGTTCTTTCAAAAAGAACTGGCTTCACTGCCTGAGGTTCAGACGTTTGTTAAGGGAGTGCTGCATATTCAGCCTCCTTTTGTGCCACCAGTGGCACCTTGGGATCTTAACGTGATCTTGGCTTTCCTGAAATCCCACTGGTTTGAGCCACTTAAAACGGTGGAGCTAAAGTATCTCACGTGGAAAGTGGTCATGCTGTTGGCCCTAGCCTCAGCTAGGCGTGTGTCAGAATTGGCGGCTTTGTCATGTAAAAGCCCCTATCTGGTTTTCCATATGGACAGGGCAGAATTGCGAACTCGTCCGCAGTTTCTGCCAAACGTGGTGTCATCTTTTCATCTGAACCAACCCATTGTGGTGCCTGCGGCTACTCGTGACTTGGAGGATTCCAAGTTGCTTGATGTAGTCAGGGCTTTGAAGATCTATGTTGCCAGGACGGCTGGAGTCAGGAAGACTGACTCGCTGTTTATCCTGTATGCATCCAACAAGCTGGGTGCTCCTGCTTCAAAGCAAACTATTGCTCGCTGGATCTGTAACACGATTTAGCAGGCTCATTCTGCGGCTGGATTGCCGCATCCAAAATCAGTAAAAGCCCATTCCACAAGGAAGGTGGGCTCTTCTTGGGCGGCTGCCCGAGGGGTCTCGGCATTACAGCTTTGCCGAGCTGCTACTTGGTCGGGTTCAAACACATTTGCAAAGTTCTACAAGTTTGATACCCTGGCTGAGGAGGACTTGGTCTTTGCCCATTCGGTGCTGCGGAGTCATCCGCACTCTCCCGCCCGTTTGGGAGCTTTGGTATAATCCCCATGGTCCTTACGGAGTCCCCAGCATCCACTAGGACGTTAGAGAAAATAAGAATTTACTTACCGGTAATTCTATTTCTCGTAGTCCGTAGTGGATGCTGGGCGCCCGTCCCAAGTGCGGACTTTCTGCAATATGTGTATATAGTTATTGCTTAATAAAGGGTTATGTTGGCATCCATTGGTTGATGCTCTGTTGGTTATTCATACTGTTAACTGGGTAAGTTTATCACAAGTTATACGGTGTGATTGGTGTGGCTGGTATGAGTCTTACCCGGGATTCCAAAATCCTTTATTTGTAATGTCAGCTCTTCCGGGCACAGTTTCCTTAACTGAGGTCTGGAGGAGGGGCATAGGGGGAGGAGCCAGTGCACACCAGATAGTACTAAATGTTTCTTTAGAGTGCCCAGTCTCCTGCGGAGCCCGCTATTCCCCATGGTCCTTACGGAGTCCCCAGCATCCACTACGGACTACGAGAAATAGAATTACCGGTAAGTAAATTCTTATTTTTTACTGATCAGTTAAAAGAAAATGTTACATGGACTTCAGGGGTCAAAAGATAAATTACTAATTAAAAAATAAAAAACAAATATGCAAACATCAGTAAATGTAGCGGATGTTTTAACAGTCCAGGACTAACATCTGTGGATAAAGATAATGATACAATTAAACAGCAGTTCTCCAAGATCAAGGCTAAAAGTCATCATGAACTCTCACCGGTGACTTGTTATATGCTCACTGTGATAGCCACTACCATTGATGGTAAATTTGTGTCGGCAAAGAAGGTATCCGGTCTATAGCTCTACAGTCAATAGGTCGACCACTAATGGTAGACATGCATTAGGTCGACATGTAAAAAGGTAGACGGTTCAAAAGGGCGACATGACAATGTTCGATACAAGTTTTTATTTAATTTTTTTTTTCTTTCATTTATATAAACGTTTTCATACTTGACTCTCCACGTGGACTACGATTGGGAATAGCAATCTTACCTGCAGCATGGCGAGCGAAGCAGTACACTGACTGGGATTGTTTGTGGCAGAAAAGTGACAACCCACTCCCCCAAATAAAAAAGTGTCTACCTTTTTCGTGTCGACCATTTCCATGTTGGCCTTTTGACCCACCCTGCCAACCTCTTCTACTGCCTACCTATTCTACGTCGACCATTTGACCTGTCGACCTGTTGCATGTATACCTTTAGTGGTAGACCTATTGACTGTAGACCTTTTTAGTGTAGATCTAATAATCCACACCCCGCAAAGAACATCCAATGTTACTCCCCCTCACAGCCAGATGGATGATTAAGGTCTTGGCACATTGAGATGTAACATAGATTTAATGCATTTTTGATAAATAAATGGAGGCTGTTTAGTATCTGAACACACACACTTTATTCTCCGGCAGGGTCCACAGGTTATCCACAGGATAACAATGGGATATGATGTAGCGACAGCGGATTTGCACCAGTCAGTCAAAGCTTTCCGGCCTCCCAGCATGCAACGGGCCCGTCCGTATATCCCCGCCTCCTGGCTCAGGCAAATCAGTTTTTTGTTTGGTGCGGCAGGAGCCGGACCATGGTCAGAGGGCTGCTGATTTTTAGCAGCCCTAGGCTTTCTTATTTTATTTTTATAGTCTTACTATTTTTTTGAGTGATCTTTCTAAACAGCGTCTTATATGCATATTAGAAAGAGTCGCTCCAACACCTCTCCGCCGGGTCGCAACAACGCTTACCCACGAGTACAGTGCTGATTTGGCGGGCGTCTGTGTCGGATATACTAGCAGGTCCATCAGACGTTACCAGGCTGTGGCCGGAGCACGGGGAGAAGGTAAGGCATTGGTTCCGCTTAGAAGAGGAATACGGACACAGCCGCACTGTTTTGGGAAGGAGACTACCAAGCAGTAGCTGATGCGCCGCCACCACGGCGCTAGGCCTTAGGGATCATAGGCTCCAGGAATAGCATGAGGCCGCGATCCCTAGGGTTGATGTCAGCAGGGGGAGTCAGACGCTCTCCTGGTCGCCCATCCCCCCGGTTCATGACCAGTTTCCGTCGAGTCTCCCGCCATGAACTGTTTCCTCGCTTCCGTCTCAGACGCTACCACGAGGGGGCTCGTCGTAGCATAGGTGGCTGTGTGACCAGTGCGTCTGTGTTCACTGATTGCTACCACGAGGGGACCCGGTCGCAGCATAGGCGGCTGTGTGACCGGTGCGTCTGTGTTCACTGAGCGCTACCACGAGGGGATCCGGTTGCAGCATAGGCGGCTGTGTGACCGGAGTGTCTGTGTTCACTAGGTTTAGGGAGCGGCAGTGTACACTAGTAGCGTTTGGATCACTCAGCGTTCGCTAACGTGTGATCGATCTTAGACGTGGGGTGAGTCTCCCTGTATCCCACTCTACTGAGTATGGGTAATACAGCACTAAATCTCTATCTACCTTTTGAGTACGAATAGTTAGATAAGTGCATATTGCATATGAGCCTGTATACCATTACTGTTTCTTTTGCATTGCATTTGAATACGTTAGATCTGTTAAACATGATTCAGTAAATGTGTTCTCCTACGTACTTAAAATATTATTGTAGTTGATGATGTACTCATATTGCTTATTATACTAATGTATAACATGTGACTGACTGCTAGTATGATGCTGACTTTACTATATGTTTGTCAGTTTGTTTTGCAGATCCTCAATGCTGGTGCATGAGTAGGGTTGGATGGATATCATTTTAAAGAAATAAGGTTAAAGTGATTACAGTCACAAAATTGTGTAGTACACTTTGGAAGTGCTGATTATTTATCATGTATTAAAGCGGCAATGGTGAGGACACTCATACCATGTTTGTTTTGAAAAGCTGTATTATCCTCTTATGATCTGGTTCAGGTTGGCTTGTATGCATAATGTTTTAGCTTGGCAAGGATACAAGGCGGATGCAGGTACAAATGTATCCAACTTGGGCTATCTTTGCACAAGCTTTATCCAATAAGGTAAATGGATAATCCCCCAAAAATCCTGTACCAGGGATAGGGTTACACTATTAGCCCTTACATGCAGCAGCAGCTTCTCAGAACCAGTGGTAAGTAAACCTTCACCATCACAGGCTACACATTGTTTACATTCATCAGAAGATGAAAGCCCAATTTATTCTACTTCATCATATGAAAAAGAGGTAGGTCTCAGCTCTGGAATGTAGCTGAGTTAATTAAAGTAATGAGGCCATCTTATCCTTAGAGGATACAGTAGAGCTTGTGTTAAAAACCAAGGCACCTGTGTTTAAACATCCCAAAACCTGAGTTTCCAGGGTCAGATCAGCGGACGAAAATCATGGAAGAGGCTTGGGCTACACCCAATAAGATTTTATAATTCCTAAGAAATGGAATTTTAATGATCCGCTTCCAGCTGGGGATTGTTTAAAAAGGTGAGGTGGCTCCTAAAGTAGATACGAATAATCTACATTAGCTTTGCTTTCAACATCATAGATAGGAGAGTGGATGGGTTAAAAAAAACAACAACCTATTTCTCTGACGTCCTAGTGGATGCTGGGGACTCCGTAAGGACCATGAGGAAAAGCGGCTCCGCAGGAGACTGGGCACAACTAAGAAAGATTTAGGACTACCTGGTGTGCACTGGCTCCTCCCTCTATGCCCCTCCTCCAGACCTTAGTTAGAATTTTGTGCCCGGCCGAGCTGGTTGCACACTAGGGGCTCTCCTGAGCTCTTAGAAAAGAAAGTATATTTAGGTTTTTTATTTTCAGTGAGATCTGCTGGCAACAGACTCACTGCTTCGAGGGACTGAGGGGAGAAGAAGCGAACCTACCTGCTTGCAGCTAGCTTGGGCTTCTTAGGCTACTGGACACCATTAGCTCCAGAGGGATCGAACACAGGCCCAGCCTCGGTCGTCCGGTCCCGGAGCCGCGCCGCCGTCCCCCTTGCAGAGCCAGAAGCAAGAAGAACGTCCAGAAAATTGGCGGCTGAAGACTCCGGTCTTCATTAAGGTAGCGCACAGCACTGCAGCTGTGCGCCATTGCTCCCCATGCACACCACACACTGCGGTCACTGATGGGTGCAGGGCGCTGGGGGGGGGCGCCCTGGGCTGCAATAAAAATACCTTAGCTTGGCAAAAAAACACATAATATAGTCGGTAAGACTATATATGTGTAAAATCCCCTGCCAAAAATATCCTGAAAAAAGCGGGAGAAGTCCGCCGTGAAGGGGGCGGGGCTATCTCCCTCAGCACACTGGCGCCATTTCCTCTCACAGCTCCGCTGGAAGGACGCTCCCCAGGCTCTCCCCTGCAGTTTCCAGGCTCAATAGGGTAAAAAAGAGAGGGGGGGGGCACTAAATTTAGGCGCAAATTGTGTATTATAGCAGCTATAGGGGAAAAATCACTGTGTGTAGTGTGTATCCCTGCATTATATAGCGCTCTGGTGTGTGCTGGCATACTCTCTCTCTGTCTCCCCAAAGGACTTTGTGGGGTCCTGTCCTCAGTCAGAGCATTCCCTGTGTGTGTGCGGTGTGTCGGTGCGGCTGTGTCGACATGTTTGATGAGGAGGCTTATGTGGAGGCGGAGCAGGTGCCGATAAATGTGATGTCACCCCCTGCAGGGTCGACACCTGAATGGATGGACATGTGGAAGGAATTACGCGACAGTGTCAACTCCTTACATAAAAGGTTTGACAACATAGCAGATGTGGGACAGCCGGCTGCTCAGCCCGTGCCTGCCCAGGCGTCTCAAAAGCCATCAGGGGCTCTAAAACGCCCACTACCTCAGATGGCAGACACAGATGTCGACACGGATATTGACTCCAGTGTCGACGACGATGAGACTAGTGTACATTCCAATAGAGCCACTCGTTATATGATTACGGCAATGAAAAATGTGTTGCACATTTCTGATATTACCCCAGGTACCACAAAAAAGGGTATTATGTTTGGGGAGAAAAAGCTACCAGTGGTTTTTCCCCCATCTGATGAATTAAATGAAGTGTGTGAAGAAGCGTGGGCTTCCCCCGATAAGAAACTGGTAATTTCTAAAAAGTTACTAATGGCGTACCCTTTCCCGCCAGAGGACAGGTCACGTTGGGAGACATCCCCTAGGGTGGATAAAGCGCTCACACGTCTGTCAAAAAAGGTGGCACTACCGTCTCCGGACACGGCCGCCCTAAAGGAGCCTGCGGATAGAAAGCAGGAGGCTATTCTGAAATCTGTATATACACACTCAGGAATTATACTGAGACTGGCTATTGCTTCAGCATGGATGTGCAGTGCTGCAGCTGCGTGGTCAGATTCCCTGTCGGAAAACATTGATACCCTAGATAGGGACACTATATTGCTAACCGTAGAGCATATTAAAGACGCTGTCTTATAAATGAGAGATGCACAGAGGGATATTTGCCGGCTGGCATCTAAAATAAACGCAATGTCCATTTCTGCCAGGAGAGGCTTGTGGACTCGGCAGTGGACAGAAGATGCAGATTCTAAAAGGCACATGGAAGTTTTGCCTTACAAGGGTGAGGAGTTGTTTGGGGATGGTCTCTCGGACCTCGTTTCCACAGCGACAGCTGGGAAGTCAGCATTTTTACCCCATGTTCCCTCACAGCCAAAGAAAGCACCGTATTATCAGGTACAGTCCTTTCGGCCCCAGAAAGGCAAGCGGGTTAGAGGCGCGTCCTTTCTGCCCAGAGGCAGAGGTAGAGGGAAAAAGCTGCAACATACAGCCAGTTCCCAGGAACAAAAGTCCTCCCCCGCTTCCTCTAAGTCCACCGCATGACGCTGGGGCTCCACAGGCGGAGCCAGGTACGGTGGGGGCACGTCTCAAGAACTTCAGCGACCAGTGGGCTCGCTCACGGGTGGATCACTGGATTCTACAAGTAGTATCTCAGGGGTACAAGCTGGAATTCGAGACGTCTCCCCGTCGCCGTTTCCTCAAATCTGCCTTGCCGACAGCTCCCCCGGACAGGGAGGCAGTGCTGGAGGCGATTCACAAGCTGTTTTCTCAGCAGGTGATAATCAAGGTACCCCTCCTTCAACAAGGACGGGGTTACTATTCCACAATGTTTGTGGTACCGAAACCGGACGGTTCGGTGAGACCCATTTTAAATTTAAAATCCTTGAACACTTATATAAGAAGGTTCAAGTTCAAGATGGAATCGCTCAGGGCGGTGATTGCAAGCCTGGACGAGGAGGATTACATGGTATCACTGGACATCAAGGATGCTTACCTGCATGTCCCCATTTACCCTCCTCACCAGGAGTACCTCAGATTTGTGGTACAGGACTGTCATTACCAATTCCAGACGTTGCCGTTTGGTCTGTCCACGGCACCGAGGGTATTTACCAAGGTAATGGCCGAAATGATGATACTCCTTCGAAAAAAGGGAGTTTTAATTATCCCGTACTTGGACGATCTCCTTATAAAGGCGAGGTCCAGGGAACAGTTGTTGATCGGAGTAGCACTAGCTCGGGAAGTGCTACAACAGCACGGCTGGATCCTGAATTTTCCAAAGTCGCAGCTGGTTCCTACAACGCGTCTACTGTTCCTGGGGATGGTTCTGGACACGGAACAGAAAAAAGTGTTTCTCCCGGAGGAGAAGGCCAAGGAGTTGTCATCTCTAGTCAGAGACCTCCTAAAACCAAAACAGGTGTCGGTGCACCACTGCACGCGAGTCCTGGGAAAGATGGTGGCTTCTTACGAAGCAATTCCTTTCGGAAGGTTCCATGCAAGGATCTTTCAGTGGGATCTGTTGGACAAGTGGTCCGGATCGCATCTTCAGATGCATCGGCTGATAACCCTGTCTCCAAGGACCAGGGTGTCGCTGTTGTGGTGGCTGCAGAGTGCTCATCTTCAAGAGGGCCGCAGATTTGGCATACAGGACTGGGTCCTGGTGACCACGGATGCCAGCCTTCGAGGTTGGGGGGCAGTCACACAGGGAAGAAACTTCCAAGGACTATGGACGAGTCAGGAGACTTCCCTACACATAAATATTCTGGAACTAAGGGCCATTTACAATGCCCTAAGTCAGGCAAGACCCCTGCTTCAACACCAGCCGGTGCTGATCCAGTCAGACAACATCACGGCGGTCGCCCATGTAAACCGTCAGGGCGGCACAAGAAGCAGGATGGCGATGGCAGAAGCCACAAGGATTCTCCGATGGGCGGAAAATCACGTGCTAGCACTGTCAGCAGTGTTCATTCCGGGAGTGGACAACTGGGAAGCAGACTTCCTCAGCAGGCACGACCTCCACCCGGGAGAGTGGGGACTTCATCCAGAAGTCTTCAAGCCGATTGTAAATCGCTGGGAACGGCCACAGGTGGACATGATGGCGTCCCGCCTCAACAAAAAGCTAAAAAGATATTGCGCCAGGTAAAGGGACCCTCAGGCGATAGCTGTGGACGCTCTAGTGACACCGTGGGTGTACCAGTCGGTTTATGTGTTCCCTCCTCTGCCTCTCATACCCAAGGTACTGAGAATAATAAGAAGGAGAGGAGTAAGAACTATACTTGTGGTTCAGGATTGGCCAAGAAGAGCTTGGTACCCAGAACTTCAAGAAATGATCTCAGAGGACCCATGGCCTCTGCCGCTCAGACAGGACCTGCTGCAGCAGGGACCCTGTCTGTTCCAAGACTTACCGCGGCTGCGTTTGACGGCATGGCGGTTGAACGCCGGATCCTGAAGGAAAAGGGCATTCCGGAGGAAGTCATCCCTACGCTGATTAAAGCTAGGAAGGAGGTGACCGCAAACCATTATCACCGCATATGGCGAAAATATGTTGCGTGGTGTGAGGCCAGAAGGGCCCCAACGGAGGAATTTCAGCTGGGTCGATTTCTGCACTTCCTACAGTCAGGGGTGACTATGGGCCTCAAATTAGGTTCCATTAAGGTCCAGATTTCGGCTCTGTCGATTTTCTTCCAAAAAGAACTGGCTTCACTGCCTGAAGTTCAGACGTTTGTTAAAGGAGTGCTGCATATTCAGCCCCCTTTTGTGCCTCCAGTGGCACCTTGGGATCTTAACGTGGTGTTGGATTTCCTTAAGTCACATTGGTTTGAGCCACTTAAAACCGTGGAACTAAAATATCTCGCGTGGAAAGTGGTCATGCTGTTGGCCTTGGCTTCGGCCAGGCGTGTGTCAGAATTGGCGGCTTTGTCATGTAAAAGCCCTTATCTGATTTTCCATATGGATAGGGCGGAATTGAGGACTCGTCCCCAATTTCTTCCTAAGGTGGTATCAGCTTTTCGTTTGAACCAACCTATTGTGGTGCCTGCGGCTACTAAGGACTTGGAGGATTCCAAGTTGCTGGACGTAGTCAGGGCCCTGAAAATGTATGTTTCCAGGACGGCTAGAGTCAGGAAAACTGACTCGCTATTTATCCTGTATGCGCCCAACAAGCTGGGTGCTCCTGCTTCAAAGCAGTCTATTGCTCGCTGGATCTGTAGTACGATTCAACTTGCACATTCTGCGGCTGGACTGCCGCATCCTAAATCTGTAAAAGCCCCTTCCACGAGGAAAGTGGGATCTTCTTGGGCGGCTGCCCGAGGGGTCTCGGCTTTACAACTTTGCCGAGCTGCTACTTGGTCGGGTTCAAACACATTTGCTAAATTCTACAAGTTTGATACCCTGGCTGAGGAGGACCTTGAGTTTGCTCATTCGGTGCTGCAGAGTCATCCGCACTCTCCCGCCCGTTTGGGAGCTTTGGTATAATCCCCATGGTCCTTACGGAGTCCCCAGCATCCACTAGGACGTCAGAGAAAATAAGAATTTACTCACCGGTAATCCTATTTCTCGTAGTCCGTAGTGGATGCTGGGCGCCCATCCCAAGTGCGGATTGTCTGCAATACTTGTATATAGTTATTGCCTAACTAAAGGGTTATTGTTTGGAGCCATCTGTTTGAGAGGCTCAGTTGTTATTCATAATGTTCACTGGGTATAGTGTCGCAAGTTGTCTGGTGTGATTGGTGTGGCTGGTATGAGTCTTACCCGGGATTCCAAATCCTTTCCTTATTGTGTCAGCTCTTCCGGGCACAGTTTCCTAACTGAGGTCTGGAGGAGGGGCATAGAGGGAGGAGCCAGTGCACACCAGGTAGTCCTAAATCTTTCTTAGTTGTGCCCAGTCTCCTGCGGAGCCGCTATTCCCCATGGTCCTTACGGAGTCCCCAGCATCCACTACGGACTACGAGAAATAGAATTACCGGTGAGTAAATTCTTATTTCTCTAACGTCCTAGTGGATGCTGGGACTCCGTCAGGACCATGGGGAATAGCGGGCTCCGCAGGAGACAGGGCACATCTAAAAAAGCTTTTAGGTCACATGGTGCGTACTGGCTCCTCCCCCTATGACCCTCCTCCAAGCCTCAGTTAGGTTTTTGTGCCCGTCCGAGAGGGTGCTATCTAGGTGGCTCTCCTAAAGAGCTGTTTAGAAAAGTTTTTTTTTAGGTTTCAATCTCAGTGATTCCTGCTGGCAACAGGATCACTGCATCGAGGGACTTAGGGGAGAGATTTCCAACTCACCTGCGTGCAGGATGGATTGGAGTCTTAGGCTACTGGACACTTAGCTCCAGAGGGAGTCGGAACACAGGTCAGCCTGGGGTTCGTCCCGGAGCCGCGCCGCCGATCCCCCTTACAGACGCTGAAGAGACGGCAGAACGGAGGTCCGGAAAGCAGGCGGCAGAAGACTCCTCAGTCTTCTTGAAGGTAGCGCACAGCACGGCAGCTGTGCGCCATTGTTGTCACACGGCTCACTGACTCAGTCACGGAGGGTGCAGGGCGCTGCTGGGGGCGCCCTGGGCAGCAATATAATTACCTTTAGTGGCAAAATAAATACATCACATATAGCCATTAAGGCTATATGTATGTATTTTAACCCAGGCCAGTTTCTTAAAAACCGGGGAAAAGCCCGCCGAAAAAGGGGCGGAGCTTATTCTCCTCAGCACTCAGCGCCATTTTCCTGCTCAGCTCCGCTGGTGAGGAAGGCTCCCAGGTCTCTCCCCTGCACTGCACTACAGAAACAGGGTAACAAAGAGAAGGGGGGCATAAATTGGCGATATTTATATATTAAGAGCGCATATATAGTAAACAACACCTTCTAGGGTTGTTTATATACATTTATAGCGCTTTTGGTGTGTGCTGGCAAACTCTCCCTCTGTCTCCCCAAAGGGCTAGGGGGTCCTGTCTTCGATTAGAGCATTCCCTGTGTGGCTGCTGTGTGTCGGTACGTGTGTGTCGACATGTATGAGGACGATGTTGGTGTGGAGGCAGAGCAATTGCCGATGATGGTAATGTCACCCCCTAGGGAGTCGACACCGGAATGGATGGCTTTAGTTATGGAATTACGTGATAATGTCAGCACATTACAAAAGTCAGTTGACGAAATAAGACGCCCGGCAAACCAGTTAGTACCGGTTCAGGCGTCTCAGACACCGTCAGGGGCTGTAAAACGTCCTTTACCTCAGTCAGTCGACACGGGTACCGACACAGATGAATCTAGTGTCGACGGTGAAGAAACAAACGTATTTTCCAATAGGGCCACACGTTATATGATCACGGCAATGAAGGAGGCTTTGCAGATCTCTGATACTGCTGGTACCTCAAAAAGGGGTATTATGTGGGGGGTGAAAAAACTACCTGTATTTTTTCCAGAATCAGAGGAATTGAATGACGTGTGTGATGAAGCGTGGGTTAACCCCGATAGAAAACTGCTAATTTCCAAGAAGTTATTGGCATTATACCCTTTCCCACCAGAGGTTAGGGCGCGCTGGGAAACACCCCCTAGGGTGGATAAGGCGCTCACACGTTTATCAAAGCAAGTGGCGTTGCCGTCTCCTGATACGGCCGCCCTCAAGGATCCAGCAGATAGGAGGCTGGAAACTACACTGAAGAGTATATACACACATACTGGTGTTATACTGCGACCGGCAATAGCCTCAGCCTGGATGTGCAGTGCTGGGGTAGTGTGGTTGGATTCTCTGACTGAAAATATTGATACCCTGGATAGGAACAGTATTTTATTGACTCTAGAGCAATTAAAGGATGCTTTCCTTTATATGCGAGATGCTCAGAGGGATGTTTGTACTCTAGCATCAAGAGTAAGCGCGATGTCCATATCTGCCAGAAGAAGTTTATGGACGCGACAGTGGTCAGGTGATGCGGATTCCAAGAGGCATATGGAAGTATTGCCATATAAAGGAGAGGAATTGTTTGGGGTCGGTCTTTCGGACCTGGTGGCCACGGCAACTGCCGGCAAATCCACTTTTTTACCTCAGACCCCCTCCCAACAGAAAAAGACACCGTCTTTTCAGCCGCAGTCCTTTCGCTCCTATAAAAAGCGACCAAAAGGACAGTCTTATCTGCCGCGAGGCAGAGGAAAGGGTAAGAAAGGGCAGCAAGCAGCCCCTGCCCAGGAACAGAAGCCCGCCCCGGCTTCTACAAAGCCATCAGCATGACGCTGGGGCTTTACAAGCGGACTCCGGAACGGTGGGGGGTCGACTCAAGATTTTCAGCAATCAATGGGTTCACTCACAAGTGGACCCGTGGGTCCTGCAGATAGTATCTCAGGGTTACATGCTGGAGTTCGAAAGGTCTCCCCCTCGCCGGTTCCTAAAGTCTGCTTTACCAACGTCTCCCTCAGAAAGGACGTCGGTTTTGGAAGCCATTCACAAGCTGTATTCTCAGCAGGTGATAGTCAAGGTACCCCTCCTACAACAGGGAAAGGGGTATTATTCCACACTATTTGTGGTACCGAAACCGGACGGTTCGGTAAGGCCTATTCTAAATCTGAAATCCTTGAACCTGTACATAAAGAAATTCAAGTTCAAGATGGAGTCACTCAGAGCAGTGATAGCGAATCTGGAAGAAGGAGACTTCATGGTGTCCTTGGACATAAAAGATGCTTATCTACATGTCCCGATTTACCCCTCACACCAAGGGTATCTCAGGTTCGTGATACAAGACTGTCATTATCAGTTTCAAACGCTGCCGTTTGGGTTGTCCACGGCCCCTCGGGTCTTTACCAAGGTAATGACCGAAATGAGGGTTCTTCTACGAAGAAAAGGCGTATTAATTATCCCTTACTTGGACGATCTCCTGATAAGGGCAAAGTCCAGAGAACAGCTGGAAGTCGGTGTAGCGCTAACACAAGTAGTGCTTCAGCAACACGGGTGGATTCTAAATCTTCCAAAATCTCAATTGACCCCGACAACACATCTGCTGTTCCTGGGCATGATTCTGGACACGGTTCAGAAAAAGGTATTTCTCCCGGAAGAGAAAGCAAGGGAGTTATCCGAACTTGTCAAGAACCTCCTAAAACCAGGAACTGTGTCAGTACATCAATGCACAAGAGTCCTGGGAAAGATGGTGGCTTCGTACGAAGCGATTCCATTCGGCAGATTCCATGCACGAACATTTCAGTGGGATCTGCTGGACAAATGGTCCGGATCGCATCTGCACATGCATCAGCGGATAACACTGTCACCGAGAACAAGGTTGTCTCTCCTGTGGTGGTTGCAGACTGCCCATCTGTTAGTGGGCCGCAGATTCGGCATACAGGACTGGGTCCTGGTGACTACGGATGCCAGCCTACGAGGTTGGGGAGCAGTCACAAAGGGAAGAAACGTCCAGGGCGTGTGGTCAAACCTGGAGACGTCTCTTCACATAAATATACTGGAGCTAAGAGCGATCTACAATGCTCTAAGCCTGGCAAAATCGCTGCTTCAGGGTCAGCCGGTGTTGATCCAGTCCGACAACATCACGGCAGTCGCCCACGTAAACCGACAAGGCGGCACGAGAAGCAGGAGTGCAATGGCAGAAGCTGCAAGGATTCTGCGCTGGGCGGAGAATCATGTCGTAGCACTGTCAGCAGTGTTCATCCCGGGAGTGGACAACTGGGAAGCAGATTTCCTCAGCAGACACGACCTTCACCCGGGAGAGTGGGGACTTCATCCAGAAGTTTTCCACATGATTGTGAACCGTTGGGAAAAACCAAAGGTGGACATGATGGCATCTCGCCTCAACAAAAAATTGGACAGGTATTGCGCCAGGTCAAGAGACCCTCAGGCAATAGCTGTGGACGCTCTGGTAACACCGTGGGTGTACCAGTCAGTGTATGTGTTCCCTCCTCTGCCTCTCATACCAAAGGTACTGAGAATTATACGGAAAAGAGGAGTAAGAACAATACTGGTAGCTCCGGACTGGCCAAGAAGAACTTGGTATCCGGAACTTCAAGAGATGCTCACGGAGGATCCGTGGCCTCTACCTCTAAGAAGGGATCTGCTTCAGCAGGGACCTTGTATGTTCCAAGACTTACCGCGGCTGCGTTTGACGGCATGGCGGTTGAACGCCGGATTCTAAAAGAGAAGGGCATTCCTGAGGAAGTTATTCCTACTTTAATTAAAGCCAGGAAAGAAGTGACCGCACAACATTATCACCGCATTTGGAGAAAATATGTTGCGTGGTGTGAGGCCAAGAAGGCTCCAACGGAAGAATTTCAATTGGGTCGATTCTTACATTTCCTGCAAGCAGGATTGTCTATGGGCCTCAAATTGGGGTCCATTAAAGTTCAAATTTCGGCCTTATCAATTTTCTTCCAGAAGGAATTGGCGTCAGTGCCTGAAGTACAAACTTTTGTCAAAGGTGTACTACATATACAACCCCCAATAGTGCCTCCAGTGGCACCGTGGGATTTGAACGTGGTTCTAAATTTTCTCAAATCTCATTGGTTTGAGCCTTTAAAATCGGTAGATTTAAAATACCTTACATGGAAGGTAACCATGCTGTTGGCCCTGGCTTCAGCCAGGAGAGTTTCGGAGTTGGCAGCTTTGTCATACAAAAGCCCATATCTGATATTCCATTCGGACAGGGCAGAATTGAGGACACGTCCTCAATTTCTCCCTAAGGTGGTTTCGGCATTTCACTTGAACCAGCCTATTGTGGTGCCTGCGGCTACTAGCGACTTGGAGGACTCCAAGTTACTGGACGTTGTCAGAGCATTAAAAATATATATTTCAAGGACAGCTGGAGTCAGAAAATCTGACTCGTTGTTTACATTGTATGCACCCAACAAGTTGGGTGCTCCTGCGTCTAAACAGACGATTGCACGTTGGATATGTAGTACAATCCAACTTGCACATTCTGTGGCAGGCCTGCCACAGCCTAAATCTGTAAAGGCCCATTCCACAAGGAAAGTGGGCTCATCCTGGGCGGCTGCCCGAGGAGTCTCGGCATTACAACTTTGCCGAGCAGCTACGTGGTCAGGGGAGAACACGTTTGTAAAATTTTACAAATTTGATACTCTGGCTAAAGAGGACCTGGAGTTCTCTCATTCGGTGCTGCAGAGTCATCCGCACTCTCCCGCCCGTTTGGGAGCTTTGGTATAATCCCCATGGTCCTGACGGAGTCCCAGCATCCACTAGGACGTTAGAGAAAATAAGAATTTACTTACCGATAATTCTATTTCTCATAGTCCGTAGTGGATGCTGGGCGCCCATCCCAAGTGCGGATTGTCTGCAATGCTTGTACATAGTTATTGTTACAAAAATCGGGTTATTACTGTTGTTGTGAGCCATCTGTTCAGAGGCTACTTCGTTTGTGTTATCATACTGTTAACTGGGTTCAGATCACAAGTTGTACGGTGTGATTGGTGTGGCTGGTATGAGTCTTACCCGGGATTCAAGATCCTTCCTTATTGTGTACGCTCGTCCGGGCACAGTACCTAACTGAGGCTTGGAGGAGGGTCATAGGGGGAGGAGCCAGTACGCACCATGTGACCTAAAAGCTTTTTTAGATGTGCCCTGTCTCCTGCGGAGCCCGCTATTCCCCATGGTCCTGACGGAGTCCCAGCATCCACTACGGACTATGAGAAATAGAATTATCGGTAAGTAAATTCTTATTTTTTTCCTGTCTAGGGCAGTCTTGGCTTCGGCTTGAATGACAAAGGCAGTGGTTGCCTGGGCTGATGCAAGAGAAGGAGATTTTTCAGTAAAGCAAGAATCTCATATGGCTCATATAAAAAACTGCAATGTTCCTGGAAGCATTGGATATGGGCAAAATATTACTCCAGGGCATCAGCCCTAGCTATACCTGCTCGTAGAGCAGTTTTAGGTGGGTATGTGGAAGCTAGGAAGGTTTTGGAATCATTGTCTTTTTCTGAAAATATTCTTTTTGGTAAGAATTGACAGACATTCTGGAGTCAGAAGCATACTCCAAGAAGGTAGGTTCCTTCCACATACAGTTCAAACCTAATAGTTCTGCATTTCGCCCCCTTTTTGGTATCTAACAAGTCGGAGACTAGGAAAGCATTGGGCTACCAGAAGACTACAGTGTTGGGCCTGGTTAATACTCGGATGGGAGACCATCGGGGAATACCAGGTGCTGTAGAAACATTAAACCATCAGTCTGATGGTGTGTGCTCTGCCTGGGAGACTCCAGGTTGGGGGGCCGACTTCCTCAGGTCACAACAGATCTGGCAGGGCATCTCAAGTTATGCTTTCGCCTTCAAGACAGCCTGTCACGGCTAGAAACGAAGGCCATGGCTTTGCAAGAAGCAGGTCACAAATTGCTTTGGTCAGGAATAGTCATTCCAGTTCCTCTGGCAAACAAGGACAAGGTTTTACTTCAACCTGGTTTGAGTCTGAAGCCAAATGGGTCATTTCGGCTCATGTGCAATCCTAAAATGCTGAACAAATGCATTGGGAAACATGGAATCGTTACGTTCCTTATGTGTGGCATGGAGCCAGGGGTTTTTATGGTATCCCTGGATATACAGGATGCTTATTTACATGTTCCTAGACCATGGTCCATCAGTGTTATCCAAGGTTTGCTTTCCTCCAGAGAGCATTTTCAGTTCTAGGCCTTACCCTTTGGGTTAGCCACAGTCCCCAGAGTATTTACCAGGAATATGGGAGTAATAACACCTTATCTCCGCCAGCAGGGGTTAAAGTTTTTCCCATACCTGGACGATTTTTAATCCTGACACAGTAACAGAGATTGCTCTTTGTCATCGGCAACAGCAATAACGTGTTTGCAGGGGCAAGTGACTCATAACTTGGGGAAAATCATCTCCAGTTTCGTCACATCAGATGACTCACTTGGGAGCTGTACTGGATCAGGTCTGCAGAGAGTAATTTTTTACCTCGCAACAAGATATCCAGGGTTCACTATAGGATTCAGAACTCGCCACACAGTCAAACGGTATCCATTCACGCAGCAATGCGGGGATGGGTTTGATGGTATCTGCATCCACAGGAGGGAGTATGCACAATTCCACTCTAGGTCTCTGCAGCGTCTGATTCTTACCAAGTAGAATCTACAATCACACCACACTGGATATGCCCAGATTTCATCGGATCATGGAAGATCAGCAGTGTGGGCCTGGTTGGTACCTGGAGGGACCAGCTAGGAATACAAGGTGTTGTAAGTATTAATGGATTGCATCAGATAATAAAGACGGACTATGGTACTTACGATAAAAGTAAGAAGGTCGTTAACCTGGGGGCTACAGACATCCCAGCTGGACAAAGGGAAATCGTTTTGATATCAGATTGGGAAGATTCTGACACTAGGATCAGTGTCAGGAAGATTGTGTTCCCAAAGAGCTGTCTATCGATAAAGGTTGAAACCTCGGCCCATATACAGGGCACCGGTGTAGGCACGGGACAGTTGTCAGTGAAAACCAGTCCAGTTCCGCTCTGACAAAGCAACGGAAGTAGTGTACCTCAACATCAGGGAGGAATTCTCAGCCGAAAAGTGATGAAGAAGGTAAGTCACATACCTAGGGTGCAGACTGGTTAGCTCAGTTGGTAGAGTGCTGGTCTTTCACCAACAAAGTAGGCCTGTCATAGGTTTGATTTCCAAGCCAAGCTTGTTAACAGGACTTCATCATTCAACCTCGTCCGCCGTTCTCATTCCGGGAATCCTAAACGGGGAAACAGACTTTCTCAAGTCGACACACCTTTCACGGAAGTAAATGGGCGCTACACCCAGAGATCTTCTGGACTCTAGCAAACAAGAGGTTCTTGCTAGAGATATATCTCATAGCGTCTTGGTTGAATAACAAAGTGCTCACATACGGGTCAAGAACAAAGGATCCCAGGGCGATCGTTGTGGATGCCTTATCGGTGAGATAGGACCTTCATCTGGCGGATGGGTTTTCCTCTAATTACCCTATTACCCAGGGTGGTGAGACTGTTTAAACAGGAAGACCAGCAGAGAATGGCAATGGATGGTCTACTTCTGCTCCCTCAACGTTCAGACCGACTAACGCAGGGTCCTGGTTATCACAGACATGTGGATCGACTGTCTTTGACAGCGTGGCCATTGAAACCTCTATCCTGAGGTCAAGAGGTTACTTTCAAACAGTGTTCAGAGCAAGGAAACCGTCCTTAGCTCGCATTTATCACCAAATATGGCAAGCCTATATTCATTGGTGCAGTGAAAGAAAATCTACAGCCACACCACACTGGATATGCCCAAGATCACCAGATCTTGGAAGCTATGCAGTGATGGGCCTGGTGAGTGCTTGGATGAGAGACATCTGCGAATGCCAGGTGCTGTAGGTGTATGGGACCCCAATATTTTTTCAGAGTTTCCAGGGTCTTAGCATTCCTTCAGACAGGAATGGATGTCTTCCTTGAGAGAGCAAGGGTCGGCATTGCCTGTAGAGTTCCAAAAGTAAATGACCAACTTATGTGCCTACTTTTTTCCAGGGTATGCTGCGCATTCAACCTTTGGTTGTTTCTCCTACAGTGCCGTGGGACTTGTTTAGCCCTGAAAGCCCTTCAAGTTTCCCCATTTGAACCACTTAATAATATGGATCATAAATGGTTGACAGCTAAAGTGTCTTTTCTACGGACTAGGGTGTCAGCTAGAAGAATATCAGACTTAGGAATATTGTCACATTGTTCCCCATTTCTGATTGTTTATCTAGATAAAGTAGTTCTCAGAACTAATCTGGGTATCTTCCTAAGGTGAAGACTAAGTTCCACCTTAACAAAGAAAATGTTGTCCCGGCCTTTTAGGTTCCGGGACTTTTCGGCGGGAGATACATCGCTGGACGTGATCCGTGCATTAAGGATCTACATAGATTGTACCAGTGTCATCAGAAAGGCATATTCTCTTATCATTCTCTATGGATTTCACAAGAGGATGGGCTGCTAGTAAGCAGACACTGGCAAGATGACTTCGGATGACGAAGCATATTCTCAAACTGATCTCCCTGTTCTGGCTAATGTCTCTGTTCACTCGACTCGTAAGGCAGCACAATGTGGTGCTTAAACAGAACAGGTATGTAAGGCAGCCATATGGTCTTCCGTTTACATATTCATTAAGACATTATGCCTTGGTTACCTTTGCTTCTCACGATGCTGAATTCGGGCGAAGGATTCTCCTGGGCATCAGGAGCGTCCCCACCACTAAATTGCTTTGGGAAATCCCATTGTTATAATGTGGGTAACCTGTGGACCCTGCCGGAGAAATATACGTTATTGTAAGAACTTACCGTTGCTAACGGTATTTCTCTTAAGTTCACAGGTTCCACAGGGATCCCACCCTGACACACCTGATTTGAGGATCCTTTTTACTCACTAACCTCTTCCTTCTTGTACGGAAGGGTGTGCATGTGTGTTCTTCTGGCCTGATTAGGGTTCTACATGATGCTCCTCCCATCTTCTTTGGAATACAACTGATTTGCCTGAGCCAGGGGGCGGGGATATCTGAACGGGCCCGTTGCTTGCTGGGAGGTCGGAAAGCTTTGACTGGTGCAAATCCGCTGTCGCTCCATCATATCCCATTGTTATCCTGTGGACTTAGGAGAAATACCGTTATCAACGGTAAGTTCTTACTATAACGTATATTTTGTACACATATTAGAGTTTAGATCTTTTGTAAACCTGACAAATAGCACCTGTCTGCCGAAATCTAATCTTTATTTGGAAAAAGGAACGTAGGAGAAGATATAGAGTGCATAGCAAATTTTAATCACATCTCATCATTTGTACACATCAGTCTATTTTATTCCAGGATTTTACTATATCTACATTTCTAAAGCAATAAAAGTTATATTTTCATTTATACTGTCCCTATGTGCACCACACAAGACAAGCGTCGCTTATTGTATCATGTATCTAAATGGTAGTGGTACCACCCCCTATGTGGCATTTGCAAATATAAATTGACATGTACTGTAGTCCTAGAGATTCTGCTTGTACATAGAGGCGGTAGCGCTGTCTCATGGTCATCGGTGACTAGATGTATAAGTAAATTCTGCTATGGATTATTTGTCCATGTTTGGTAGATTTATATGATTCTAGGACTTGGTTAGAACTAGATGGTTCTTAATTATCTCCTGTGTAAAGATACAGATTTGATAGACTGTGCACTTTCTCTTTCGCATGACTCTGTATGAAAGGAAAAGGCAATCTCAGTGACCTGGGGTGTACAGAGGGCACGCTGCTGAGAGTAGAGCATAAGTGTGCGTGTGTCTGTGTATATACTCTTTTATTATGGATATAAAAAATGTGATCGTAGGGAGAATGCATGACACGTAGAAGGCTAGCCATGTGCCAGTCATGCTGCTTCATCCAGTTTGGGAGGGATCTCTAAAAAATATCATTTTATTTTTAAACAGATTTTTATTAGAGCAGAGAAGTGGAAACAGATTGGCACTCCTGTCTCAGGGTGGAGTAACAGGGCTAGAGGGCTAAAGCTTAAACTGAAGCAAAGGCTAAGGAAACCCAAGGGGCTCAAACTTTATGAAAAGAGGCGATGAGGCTCTTTAAAATACTTGTAATGCATTCCCAGGGGCGTTTTAAGCAATGAGGGGGTCTGTGTGCAAAATATTTCTACAGAGACTGAGGAAGTTGCTGCTCTCGCCTGTGTAGAAGGGGTTCAGTATGATTTACCGACGGACACAATACCGACAGTTCAGTCAAAATATCGACATTCATTATGCCGACATGTTCAAAATGCCTACATAGAGTACTGACATGAGTTTTCTGGGGGTTTTGTGTCAATGTCGACATGGACACCATTTAAGTGCCTCACTGCGCTCCGCACACTATTATATTACCCCTCCAGGTCCACTGGGATGGTAAAGTATGAACAAGTCTGTTTTGGGGCAAAAATTCTTTAAAAACGCATGTCGGCATTCCAAATGTCTGTATTCTGACTATGTTGGCGTTTTTAACATGTCTGTATAATGAATATTAGTATTTTGACCGTGTCGGTATTATGTCTGTATCTGTAAATCAGCTGCTACCCGTGCAGAAGATAGGAAAGAGTGTGGCATTCGTGACAGAGGCTTTGCTATCTTCTGCTCAGGTGCCATATTGTCGGCACTCTGTGTGGAGGCATTCGGGGTACTCTGTCCCTTAACCCCCCAGAAGAGAGCTTCAGAAATGTGTTGCTGGCGGCAATGAAAGTGCCAGAATGTGGTGCCAGGAATATAGGGTAGGCATTGCGTGGGCACCTCCATGTATGGCACCATGTGATTCATTATCCTAGACCAGGTAGAGTTTGGGACCTGTAGGGTATAAAGCCTCTGACCTCCAACCATGAAGGTTGTGTGGAGCACGTGCACCACTTCCTGTGACCGCAGTACCCCCAGCACAGGTCTGATGTTCCTGGTAACACCGCTCTGTTGGGACGAAGCACCATCTAAAAAGTGACTTACTGGCATTTTCTTTAATGCAGACGTTTTTAGAGGACTTTGAAACTTCCTCCCAAATGTCCCGTTAGTCCTACCAATCCGTTGTCTGAAAGATCTGATTCCTATTTGGATTTATGTGTTTCCACATTCCCTCTGTGCTGCGCTAATTGACAGTGATATAAATCCTTTGGAGTCTCGCCAGTGGTGAGGGAACGGTGTGAGAGGTGAATTTGGACCGCTGACTAGAAAAGCCTGATCTGTAAATGCTGATAGGACTACGCCACGTGAGGGTGCAGAAGGAACCAGCGAGGGCCATTTAGGACTGCCAACTTGCTGCGTCCCACAGAAAGGTCTTTATTGAAAGCTAGCGCAGAGCTTATTTTACACTTTCTCTCTCTGTACCGTGCTGTATGCAGGAAAGTAAGTCAGAACACATTTGACATGACGTGAGATTTTCATTAAAGTGTACACAGCGCAGGCAGTCATTTTGTGGGCTGAACGTGTGTTAATGAGAAATAAAGTAAGAAGTAACAGAAAAATTTGACGACAGATAAGAACCGCTTGGGCCATCTAGTCTGCCCATGTACACACACACACGTTGCGATCCGCCGCCGAGCTGCCCGACAGCGTATATGGCCGACGGACGACCCGGCGACAGGGGGAGTGAAGTTTCTTCACTCTTCCCCCCCCCCCCCCCCCCTCCTGTCACCTGGCTCCATAGAACATGCTTGCCTACTCTCCCGGAATGGCCGGGAGGCTCCCGAAAATCGGGTGACCCTCACGGCCCCACGGAAGAGCAGACAAGTCTCCCGGTTTTTAAGTTACCCCCTGCCCGGCCGCCCACTTTGATAGTAAAGTGGCCGGTCCAGACAGTAGATGACGCGATTCTTGTTGAATCACGTCATCATAGTCACGCCCCCTGCCGTAAAATGCCGGTTATATCGGCATTACAGAGCGGGGCGCGTGGTTTAACGGTGTAACTCCGCCCTCATTCCGCCTCTGCCCCTTCTCTGCCACGCTCCGTTCCGCCTCCTTCCCGCCCCCTCCCCTCGTCATTTTCCAGCCCAGCCCCTCCATTGAGCCGTCCTGGCAGCTCTCTCCCAGAGAGAGCTGCCAGAAAGTAGGTAAGTATGCCATAGAAGTGCAGGCAAATATGGACGAGATCATCCATATTGGCCTGCATGCACAAGCGACGGGGCACCAGCGATGAACGAGCGCGGGGCCGCGCATCGTTCATCGCTGGTGCCTCCACACTGAAAGATATGAACGGTATCTCGTTCATTAATGAACGAGATCGTTCATATCCTTCAGTGTTATCGCGTAGTGTGTAGGGCCCATTACACACTAGGGTTCATTTATTTTTGTTAGAAGCCAGTTAACCTACCAGTATATTTTTGGAGTGTTGGAGGACACCGGAGTACCCGGAGGAAACCCATGCAAGCATGGGGAGAATATACAAACGCCACACATTTAGGGGCGTGGTGGGAATCAAACCCATGACCTCAGTGCTGTGAGGCAGTAATGCTAACCACTGCACCGTCCATACTGCCCTTTATAGCATCCGTACTGGGGCAAACGCAGGATTTCTAGAGGGGGGTTTCCATATGTTTATTTGAATAGTGAAATTGCATATACTGTATATCAGGCATGTCCAAACTGCGGCCCTCCAGCTGTTGTGAAACTACATATCCCATCATGCCCTGACACAGTTTTTCTGTCAGAGAATGCTAAAGCTGGGTCAGGGCATGCTGGGATGTGTAGTTTCTCGACAGCTGGAGGGCCGCAGTTTGGACATGCCTGCTGTATATGAACTGCATACCATAGTAATATATAGTATATCACACACAAGGGTGCCCAACACATTATACCAAACATTATCCAGTGTAATATACTTATTGGGGAGTATATTATGCTAGTGTGTGTCGACTCCACATTAACACTAGACAAGATGCTGTACAGAATTCTACACAATGGATTTAGATTTTGGAGGAATCCATATAATTGTTGTCATCTCCAGCTTCAGCTGTGACAGTGTTGTACCCACTGGGATCAGACACCCTCCCACCTTGAGATCTCCTGGTCGGTGTGTGCTCCATATTTTATCGTACTGTGAGCTTGACAGCCAATCAGAGTTTGTTGTAACATAGGGAATGGATCACTCTCAGCCAGTGATCATGCTGGTTGTGGCAGGCACAGGATCTTAGTACTGGAAGGTTGGGGTTAGTGTAGCTGCTTGCTCCCATCCTTGGGGCTCATTACAAATATGATAGGCTCCATTCCTATGTAAATAAATGCTTTTGGAAGAAAATAAATCCAGGTAGACTTGAGGGTTTAACACATCGGTCTCTGAGTCAGATGTACTAAGCCGTGGAGAGAGAGAAAATACCAACCAATCAGCTAATAACTATAATTTTTCAAACACCCCCTGTAACATGGTAATTAGGAGCTGATTTGCTGGTAGTTTATCTCTCTCCACTTAATAGTCCAAGGCTTAGTACGGGATCAGTATAAATTGCTGACGGTTGGGATGCCGGCCGTCGGTATACAGACAACGTCATCCCGGTCGTCGGTGTGCCGTCAGCTGTGCTCGCCACAGGTTCTTTTGCCACTCTATGGGTGTCATGGACACTCACAAACGGGAATAGCCCCTGTGAGACAGGATTCCAGCTAACGACATTGTCAGCAGTCAGGACTCCAGCGTCGGTATCCTGACACCTGGGATCCCGACTGCTTAGTACATCTCCCCCTCTGTACCTGCAGTTGATATACTTGCACTTGCTTGGGCTGATATTCTACCTCTGCAGACTATAATGTGCGTCCTCTCTCTCTTTACCAGAGTCTAGCCCAGCTAGAGATCCTGTGCAAGCAGCTTTATGAGACTACAGACACCAGCACCCGGCTGCAGGCTGAGAAAGCCCTAGTGGAGTTCACCAACAGCCCCGAGTGTTTGAGCAAGTGCCAGCTGCTGTTGGAGCGAGGGAGTGTAAGTATTGGGGAGATGTAGCACAAGGTGGACATAGCCGGTTAGTGTTCGTGGTGGGATGAAGGGAAATAATCTACCCGTATTGGTGATACACATTGCTATTGTGGGTTGGAGCAGCACCATTTAGCACATCACACACAAAGGGAGTGCCAGTATTTTGGGGTGTCATAGTTTCCTTCTCAGTAAAATTCTTAAATTCACAATGCTTATTTATACACTGTTCACACAACTAGCGTGATAGGTTACCAGGTTTTTTGTGTTTTTTATTATCTTTTACTGTTGTCCTTTATATGTGAAAGTTTCATTTCTTGTTTACGTCTCCTTTCTGACAGTAATGTGTGGTCTTTCCTCTTCTCTTTGTCCTCAGTCCTCCTATTCCCAGTTACTTGCTGCCACGTGTCTCACCAAACTTGTGTCCCGGACCAGCAATCCGCTGCCACTGGAGCAGAGAATCGATATACGTGAGTACACCGCGCAGGGACTATACAAGCACTGATCTGTGGAGATAGATCTGATCAGCTATACCTAGGATGCCTTGGCTGCCTGGGCAGGATGGAGCTAATGAGAGAGAATGCCCATCTTACCTAAGGCTCCTTCTGTCTCTTTCAGTGGTTGGAAATGTAACTCTGCGCCTGGAATCATACAGTGCACATGTGCCTGGGCTCTAGTAGTCACATAGGCAGGTAGTAATATAAAGCTAGGTCCACTGTATAAGGGGGTTGTTCAGTCAATGCATCAGTAATACCACTTTCACACCTAAAACCCGGCTCCAACCAGGTCACTGAGCACGGGTTGAATACGGGTTTTAGGTCGCTTACCACTTTCACACAGGCGGATGGACCCAGGTTATTCTCTAGTCTGTGCCATTCACATTACAGCGGGGCTTCCATCTAACAGTGGACGCTTGGAGATGATGTCATCTCCAAGCGCTACTGAGCCCGCCAACCAGTTTCTTTTATGCATGTCCCAGGTTATGGAGACCCGGGTCATGCCTTACACAGTGGAGACTACCTGAGTCGGACCTGGGAATAACCCTGGTAGCAACCAGGGTCGAAGCCTTGGCAATTTTGACCCATGTGGACCCTTCCATATAGAGTTTTGCACCCGGCTTACCCCGCCAATATCACAGGTTCAAATCTCTGTTTTTTTTCTAATTTGCTACGTTTTGTTTGCATCATTTTTGAAAGGCTGAACTGTACATCTGTGTGATACATGTCCATCTGAATGTGCAGTGTGTGACGTTATACATGTCCATCCTGAATGTGCAGTGTGTGACGTTATATATGTCCGTCCTGAATGTGCAGTGTGACGTTATACATGTCCGTCCTGAGTGTGCAGTGTGTGACGTTATACATGTCCATCCTGAATGTGCAGTGTGTGACGTTATACATGTCCGTCCTGAGTGTGCAGTGTGTGACGTTATACATGTCCGTCCTGAGTGTGCAGTGTGTGACGTTATACATGTCCATCCTGAATGTGCAGTGTGTGACGTTATACATGTCCATCCTGAATGTGCAGTGTGTGACGTTATACATGTCCATCCTGAATGTGCAGTGTGTGACGTTATACATGTCCGTCCTGAGTGTGCAGTGTGTGATGTTATACATATCCATCCTGAGTGTGCAGTGTGTGACGTTATACATGTCCATCCTGAGTGTGCAGTGTGTGACGTTATACATGTCCATCCTGAGTGTGCAGTGTGTGACGTTATACATGTCCATCCTGAGTGTGCAGTGTGTGACGTTATACATGTCCGTCCTGAGTGTGCAGTGCGTGATACATGTCCATCCTGAGTGTGCAGTGTGTGACGTTATACATGTCCGTCCTAAGTGTGCAGTGTGTGACGTTATACATGTCCATCCTGAGTGTGCAGTGTGTGACGTTATACATGTCCATCCTGAGTGTGCAGTGTGTGATACATGTCCATCCTGAGTGTGCAGTGTGTGACGTTATACATGTCCATCCTGAGTGTGCAGTGTGTGATACATGTCCGTCCTGAATGTGCAGTGTGTGATGTGGTACATGTCCATCCTGAATGTGCAGTGTGTGACGTTATACATGTCCATCCTGAATTTGCAGTGTGTGACGTTATACATGTCCATCCTGAGTGTGCAGTGCGTGATACATGTCCATCCTGAGTGTGCAGTGCGTGATACATGTCCATCCTGAGTGTGCAGTGTGTGACGTTATACATGTCCGTCCTGAGTGTGCAGTGCGTGATACATGTCCATCCTGAGTGTGCAGTGTGAGACGTTATACATGTCCATCCTGAGTGTGCAGTGTGTGACGTTATACATGTCCATCCTGAGTGTGCAGTGTGTGACGTTATACATGTCCATCCTGAGTGTGCAGTGTGTGACGTGATACATGTCCATCCTGAGTGTGCAGTGTGTGACGTGATACATGTCCATCCTGAGTGTGCAGTGTGTGACGTGATACATGTCCATCCTGAGTGTGCAGTGTGTGACGTTATACATGTCCATCCTGAATGTGCAGTGTGTGACGTAATACATGTCCGTCCTGAATGTGCATTGTGTGATGTTATACATGTCCATCCTGAGTGTGTAGTGTGTGACGTTATACATGTCCATCCTGAGTGTGCAGTGCGTGATACATGTCCGTCCTGAGTGTGCAGTGTGTGACGTTATACATGTCCATCCTGAATTTGCAGTGTGTGACGTTATACATGTCCGTCCTGAATGTGCAGTGTGTGATGTTATACATGTCCATCCTGAGTGTGCAGTGTGTGACGTTATACATGTCCATCCTGAGTGTGCAGTGTGTGATACATGTTCATCCTGAGTGTGCAGTGTGTGACGTTATACATGTCTATCCTGAGTGTGCAGTGTGTGATACATGTCCGTCCTGAATGTGCAGTGTGTGATGTGGTACATGTCCATCCTGAATGTGCAGTGTGTGACGTTGTACATGTCCATCCTGAATTTGCAGTGTGTGACGTTATACATGTCCATCCTGAATGTGCAGTGTGTGACGTTATACATGTCCATCCTGAGTGTGCAGTGTGTGACGTTTAAAATATCTACATGGTTAATCTGGGGTAATATGAGTTATAGTAGTTAACTAGTCATAAAACATTAATCAGCGGGTGTGTTGAATCATCACAACTTAATACAGGTTGAATACGATGGGCAATTTGCTTCTATTCAACCTCAATTACTATGTTACTATATCCGTCCTGAGTGTGCAGTGTGTGATGTGATACATGTCCGTCCTGAGTGTGCAGTGTGTGACGTGATACATGTCCATCCTGAGTGTGCAGTGTGAGACATTATACATGTCCATCCTGAATGTGCAGTGTGTGACGTTATACATGTCCATCCTGAATGTGCAGTGTGTGACGTTATACATGTCAAATCCTGAGTGTGCAGTGTGTGATGTGATACATGTCCATCCTGAATGTGCAGTGTGTGACGTTATACATGTCCATCCTGAATGTGCAGTGTGTGACGTTATACATGTCCATCCTGAGTGTGCAGTGTGTGATGTGATACATGTCCATCCTGAATGTGCAGTGTGTGACGTTATACATGTCCATCCTGAGTGTGCAGTGTGTGACGTTATACATGTCCGTCCTGAGTGTGCAGTGTGTGATGTTATACATATCCATCCTGAGTGTGCAGTGTGTGACGTTATACATGTCCATCCTGAGTATGCAGTGCGTGATACATTTCCATCCTGAGTGTGCAGTGTGTGACGTTATACATGTCCGTCCTGAGTGTGCAGTGTGTGATGTTATACATTTCCATCCTGAGTGTGCAGTGTGTGACGTTATACATGTCCATCCTGAATTTGCAGTGTGTGACGTTATACATTTCCATCCTGAGTGTGCAGTGTGTGACGTTATACATGTCCATCCTGAATTTGCAGTGTGTGACGTTATACATGTCCGTCCTGAATGTGCAGTGTGTGACGTTATACATGTCCATCCTGAATATGCAGTGTGTGACGTTATACATGTCCATCCTGAATATGCAGTGTGTGACGTTATACATATCCATCCTGAGTGTGCAGTGTGTGACGTTATACATGTCCATCCTGAGTGTGCAGTGCGTGATACATGTCCATCCTGAGTGTGCAGTGTGTGACGTTATACATGTCCGTCCTGAGTGTGCAGTGTGTGACGTTATACATGTCCATCCTGAATTTGCAGTGTGTGACGTTATACATGTCCGTCCTGAATGTGCAGTGTGTGACGTTATACATGTCCATCCTGAATATGCAGTGTGTGACGTTATACATGTCCATCCTGAGTGTGCAGTGTGTGATGTTATACATATACATCCTGAGTGTGCAGTGTGTAACGTTATACATGTCCATCCTGAGTGTGCAGTGCGTGATACATGTCCATCCTGAGTGTGCAGTGTGTGACGTTACACATGTCCGTCCTGAGTGTGCAGTGTGTGACGTTATACATGTCCATCCTGAATGTGCAGTGTGTGACGTTATACATGTCCATCCTGAGTGTGCAGTGTATGACGTTATACATGTCCATCCTGAATGTGCCGTGTGTGACGTTATACATGTCCATCCTGAGTGTGCAGTGTGTGACGTTTAAAATATCTACATGGTTAATCCGGGGTAATATGAGTTTTCTCTATCGTCCTAGTGGATGCTGGGGTTCCTGAAAGGACCATGGGGAATAGCGGCTCCGCAGGAGACAGGGCACAAAAAGTAAAGCTTTTCCAGATCAGGTGGTGTGCACTGGCTCCTCCCCCTATGACCCTCCTCCAGACTCCAGTTAGATTTTTGTGCCCGGCCGAGAAGGGTGCAATCTAGGTGGCTCTCCTAAAGAGCTGCTTAGAAAAAGTTTAGCTTAGGTTTTTTATTTTACAGTGAGTCCTGCTGGCAACAGGATCACTGCAACGAGGGACTGAGGGAAGAAGAAGTGAACTCACCTGCGTGCAGGATGGATTGGCTTCTTGGCTACTGGACATCAGCTCCAGAGGGACGATCACAGGTACAGCCTGGATGGTCACCGGAGCCGCGCCGCCGGCCCCCTTGCAGATGCTGAAGTCAGAAGAGGTCCAGAATCGGCGGCTGAAGACTCCTGCAGTCTTCTAAAGGTAGCGCACAGCACTGCAGCTGTGCGCCATTTTCCTCTCAGCACACTTCACACGCAGTCACTGAGGGTGCAGGGCGCTGGGGGGGGGCGCCCTGGGAGGCAAATGTAACCTATATAAAGGCTAAAAATACCTCACATATAGCCCCCAGAGGCTATATGGAGATATTTAACCCCTGCCTGGATTCACTAAATAGCGGGAGACGAGCCCGCCGGAAAAGGGGCGGGGCCTATCTCCTCAGCACACGGCGCCATTTCCTCTCACAGCTCCGCTGGTCAGGACGGCTCCCAGGTCTCTCCCCTGCACTGCACTACAGAAACAGGGTAAAACAGAGAGGGGGGGCAAATTTATGGCGATATTTTGATATATATAAAGCAGCTATAAGGGAGCACTTATTATAAGGCTATCCCTGTTATATATATAGCGCTTTTGGTGTGTGCTGGCAAACTCTCCCTCTGTCTCCCCAAAGGGCTAGTGGGTCCTGTCTTCGTTAGGAGCATTCCCTGTGTGTCTGCTGTGTGTCGGTACGTGTGTGTCGACATGTATGAGGACGATATTGGTGTGGAGGCGGAGCAATTGCCAAATATGAGGATGTCACCCCCTAGGGAGTCGACACCAGAATGGATGCCTTTATTTATGGAACTACGGGATAGTGTCAACACGCTAAAGCAGTCGTTTGACGACATGAGACGGCCGGACAATCAATTAGTGCCTGTCCAGGCGACTCAAACACCGTCAGGGGCTGTGAAACGCCCTTTGCCTCAGTCGGTCGACACAGACCCAGACGCAGGCACTGACTCCAGTGGTGACGGTGACGAATCAACCGTATTTTCCAGTAGGGCCACACGTTATATGATTTTGGCAATGAAGGAGGCGTTACATTTAGCTGATACTACAGGTACCACTAAACAGGGTATTATGTGGGGTGTGAAAAAACTACCTATAGTTTTTCCTGAATCAGAAGAATTAAATGACGTGTGTGATGAAGCGTGGGTTGCCCCTGATAAAAAGCTGATAATTTCAAAGAAATTATTGGCATTATACCCTTTCCCGCCAGAGGTTAGGGAGCGCTGGGAAACACCTCCTAGGGTGGACAAGGCGCTAACACGCTTATCTAAACAAGTGGCGTTACCCTCTCCTGAGACGGCCGCACTTAAAGATCCATCAGATAGGAGGATGGAAAATATCCAAAAAAGTATATACACACATGCAGGTGTTATACTACGACCAGCTATAGCGACTGCCTGGATGTGCAGTGCTGGGGTAGTTTGGTCAGAGTCCCTGATTGAAAATATTGATACCCTGGACAGGGACAATATTTTACTGTCGTTAGAACAAATAAAGGATGCATTTCTTTATATACGTGATGCACAGAGGGATATCTGCACACTGGCATCACGGGTAAGTGCTATGTCCATTTCGGCCAGAAGAGCTTTATGGACGCGACAGTGGACAGGCGATGCGGATTCAAAACGACATATGGAAGTTTTGCCGTATAAAGGGGAGGAGTTATTTGGAGTCGGTCTATCAGATTTGGTGGCCACGGCTACAGCCGGGAAATCCACCTTTCTACCTCAAGTCACTCCCCAACAGAAAAAGGCACCGACTTTTCAACCGCAGCCCTTTCGTTCCTTTAAAAATAAGAGAGCAAAGGGCTATTCATATCTGCCACGAGGCAGAGGTCGAGGGAAGAGACAGCAACAGGCAGCTCCTTCCCAGGAACAGAAGCCTTCCCCGGCTTCTACAAAAGCCTCAGCATGACGCTGGGGCTTCTCAAGCGGACTCGGGGACGGTGGGTGGTCGTCTCAAAAATTACAGCGCGCAGTGGGCTCACTCGCAGGTAGATCCCTGGATCCTGCAGATAATATCTCAGGGGTACAGGTTGGAATTAGAGACAGATCCACCTCGCCGTTTCCTGAAGTCTGCTTTACCAACGTCCCCCTCCGAAAGGGAGACGGTTTTGGAAGCCATTCACAAGCTGTACTCTCAGCAGGTGATAGTCAAGGTACCTCTTCTACAACAAGGGAAGGGGTATTATTCCACTCTTTTTGTGGTACCGAAGCCGGATGGCTCGGTAAGGCCTATTCTAAATCTGAAGTCCTTGAACCTGTACATAAAGAAGTTCAAGTTCAAGATGGAGTCACTCAGAGCAGTGATAGCGAACCTGGAAGAGGGGGACTTTATGGTATCCTTGGACATCAAGGATGCGTATCTCCACGTTCCAATTTACCCCTCACACCAGGGGTACCTCAGGTTCGTTGTACAAAACTGTCACTATCAGTTTCAGACGCTGCCGTTCGGATTGTCCACGGCACCTCGGGTCTTTACAAAGGTAATGGCCGAGATGATGATTCTTCTTCGAAGAAAAGGATATTAATTATCCCATACTTGGACGATCTCCTAATAAGGGCAAGGTCCAGAGAACAACTAGAGATGGGATTAGCACTGTCGCAAGAAGTGCTAAAACAGCACGGGTGGATTCTGAATATTCCAAAATCCCAGTTAATGCCGACAACTCGTCTGCTGTTCCTAGGGATGATTCTGGACACGGTTCAGAAAAAGATTTTTCTCCCGGAGGAAAAAGCCAAGGAGTTATCCGAGCTTGTCAGGAACCTCCTAAAACCAGGAAAGGTGTCTGTACATCAATGCACAAGAGTCCTGGGAAAAATGGTGGCTTCTTACGAAGCAATTCCATTCGGCAGATTCCACGCAAGAATTTTCCAAAGGGATCTGTTGGACAAATGGTCAGGGTCGCATCTTCAGATGCACCTGCGGATAACCCTGTCTCCAAGGACAAGGGTGTCTCTTCTGTGGTGGTTGCAGAGTGCTCATCTATTGGAGGGCCGCAGATTCGGCATACAGGATTGGATCCTGGTGACCACGGACGCCAGCCTGAGAGGCTGGGGAGCAGTCACACAAGGAAGAAACTTCCAGGGAGTATGGACGAGCCTGGAAACGTCTCTTCACATAAACATTCTGGAACTAAGAGCAATATACAATGCTCTAAGCCAGGCAGAACCTCTGCTTCAGGGAAAACCGGTGTTGATCCAGTCGGACAACATCACGGCAGTCGCCCATGTGAACAGACAGGGCGGCACAAGAAGCAGGAGTGCAATGGCAGAAGCTGCAAGGATTCTTCGCTGGGCAGAGAATCATGTGATAGCACTGTCAGCAGTGTTCATCCCGGGAGTGGACAACTGGGAAGCAGACTTCCTCAGCAGACACGATCTTCACCCGGGAGAGTGGGGACTTCATCCAGAAGTCTTCCACTTGCTGGTAACCCGTTGGGAAAGACCAATGGTGGACATGATGGCGTCTCGCCTCAACAAAAAACTGGACAGGTATTGCGCCAGGTCAAGAGATCCGCAGGCAATAGCTGTGGACGCGCTGGTAACGCCTTGGGTGTACCAGTCAGTGTATGTGTTTCCTCCTCTGCCTCTCATACCAAAGGTATTGAGAATTATACGGCAAAGAGGCGTAAGGACGATACTAGTGGTTCCGGATTGGCCAAGAAGGACTTGGTACCCGGAACTTCAAGAGATGGTCACGGAAGATCCGTGGCCTCTACCTCTAAGGAGGGACTTGCTTCAGCAGGGTCCCTGTCTGTTTCAAGACTTACCGCGGCTGCGTTTGACGGCATGGCGGTTGAACGCCGGATCCTAAAGGAAAAAGGCATGCCGGAAGAAGTCATTCCTACTTTGATTAAAGCAAGGAAGGAAGTAACCGTGCAACATTATCACCGAATTTGGCGAAAATATGTTGCGTGGTGCGAAGATCGGAGTGCTCCGACGGAGGAATTTCAACTGGGTCGATTCCTACATTTCCTGCAATCAGGATTGTCTATGGGTCTCAAATTGGGATCTATTAAGGTTCAAATTTCGGCCCTGTCGATTTTCTTCCAGAAAGAATTGGCTTCAGTCCCTGAAGTCCAGACCTTTGTTAAGGGAGTGCTACATATACAGCCTCCTGTGGTGCCTCCAGTGGCACCGTGGGATCTCAATGTGGTTTTGGACTTTCTAAAATCTCATTGGTTTGAACCACTAAAAGAAATATCTCACATGGAAAGTGACCATGCTTCTAGCCCTGGCTTCGGCCAGGAGAGTGTCAGAACTGGCAGCTTTATCTTACAAAAGCCCATATCTGATTTTCCATTCGGACAGGGCAGAACTGCGGACTCGTCCGCATTTTCTCCCTAAGGTGGTGTCAGCATTTCATCTGAACCAGCCTATTGTAGTGCCTGCGGCTACAAGTGACTTGGAGGACTCCAAGTTACTGGACGTTGTCAGAGCATTAAAAATATATATTGCAAGGACAGCTGGAGTCAGAAAATCTGACTCGTTGTTTATATTGTATGCACCCAACAAGATGGGTGCTCCTGCGTCTAAGCAGACGATTGCTCGTTGGATCTGTAGCACAATCCAACTTGCACATTCTGTGGCAGGCCTGCCACAGCCTAAATCTGTAAAGGCCCACTCCACAAGGAAGGTGGGTTCATCTTGGGCGGCTGCCCGAGGGGTCTCGGCATTACAACTTTGCCGAGCAGCTACGTGGTCAGGGGAGAACACGTTTGTAAAATTTTACAAATTTGATACTCTGGCTAAGGAGGACCTGGAGTTCTCTCATTCGGTGCTGCAGAGTCATCCGCACTCTCCCGCCCGTTTGGGAGCTTTGGTATAATCCCCATGGTCCTTTCAGGAACCCCAGCATCCACTAGGACGATAGAGAAAATAAGATTTTACTTACCGATAAATCTATTTCTCGGAGTCCGTAGTGGATGCTGGGCGCCCATCCCAAGTGCGGATTATCTGCAATAATTGTACATGGTTATTGTTAACTAATTCGGGTTATTGTTGAAGGAAGCCATCTTTCAGAGGCTCCGCTGTTATCATACTGTTAACTGGGTTTAGATCACAAGTTGTACGGTGTGATTGGTGTGGCTGGTATGAGTCTTACCCGGGATTCAAAATCCTCCCTTATTGTGTACGCTCGTCCGGGCACAGTACCTAACTGGAGTCTGGAGGAGGGTCATAGGGGGAGGAGCCAGTGCACACCACCTGATCTGGAAAAGCTTTACTTTTTGTGCCCTGTCTCCTGCGGAGCCGCTATTCCCCATGGTCCTTTCAGGAACCCCAGCATCCACTACGGACTCCGAGAAATAGATTTATCGGTAAGTAAAATCTTATTATAGTAGTTAACTAGTCATAAAACATTAATCAGCGGGTGTGTTGAATCATCACAACTTAATACAGGTTGAATACGATGGGCAATTTGCCTCTATTCAACCTCAATTACTATGTTACTATATCCGTCCTGAGTGTGCAGTGTGTGATGTGATACATGTCCTTCCTGAGTGTGCAGTGTGTGACGTGACACATGCCCGTCCTGAGTGTGCAGTGTGTGATGTGATACATGTCCGTCCTGAGTGTGCAGTGTGTGATGTGATACATGTCCGTCCTGAGTGTGCAGTGTGTGATGTGATACATGTCCGTCCTGAGTGTGCAGTGTGTGACGTGATACATGTCCATCCTGAGTGTGCAGTGTGTGACGTGATACATGTCCATCCTGAGTGTGCAGTGTGTGACGTGATACATGTCCATCCTGAGTGTGCAGTGTGTGACGTGATACATGTCCATCCTGAGTGTGCAGTGTGTGACGTGATACATGTCCGTCCTGAGTGTGCAGTGTGTGACGTGATACATGTCCGTCCTGAGTGTGCAGTGTGTGACGTGACACATGTCCATCCTGAATGTGCAGTGTGTGATGTGACACATGCCCGTCCTGAGTGTGCAGTGTGTGACGTGACGCATGCCCGTCCTGAGTGTGCAGTGTGTGACGTGATGCATCCCCGTCCTGAGAGTGCAGTGTGTGACGTGACACATGCCCGTCCTGAGCGTGCAGTGTGTGACGTGACACATGCCCGTCCTGAGTTTGCAGTGTGTGACGTGATACATGTCCATCCTGAGTGTGCAGTGTGTGATGGACGTGTTGAGCCCTTGTAAGTTTCTGGCTGCATGACTGTGTGTAGTGAGAGGAGAACGTGTCACCCCAGTCACACAAGGGCACCATGTCCACAGTATCATCCCAGTGTATTCCCTCCCATGTGATGGCAGAAGGAGCCACTACCCCTTCCCTTTATGAATACTAGCACTTCTATACCTGGTAATTGCATTCTGTTTGCCTGTGTGACACCCACAATTGTAAGATACAGGATGCTTACATACAGACGCAAGGGGTACTTGGTAAAGCTTACAGGTGAATGAGGGCACTTGGTAGATGGCCAGATGGATGTGTAAGTAATGTAACACCTTAATCACAGGTTTATGGCGTAATGAGCAGTATATGCAACCAATCAGAAGTTTTCTTTAATTTGTATAACTGACGCTACGCTGATTGTTTGTTATGGGTTACAGCCCATATTCTACAGTATATATAATATAAACCTTACTGCTGGGCATGTACAGTGCCTGGAAATACTATTCGGCCCCCACCCCTTATTTACATGCAAGTCTCACAGTCTGCAATGTTTATTTGCTAGAACGGGAATTTGTTTTTGGGAGTCGCACATTCATCTTCATAAACTTCCACTATGTAAAAGTGTTCCATTGGTCAGGCTGGCCGGGGAGTCGGAGCCTTTCCCAGATGTGCGATGGGAGCAAGGTTAGGACTCTGACTGGGTCACTGAAGGACATCTGTTTTGTTCTGTACAGGCCCCTCCAGTGTAGACCTTGCAGTGTGCTCTGAATCTCTGCTCTGGTCAAAGACAAATGTCCCAAGCTGGGGGTATCGGATTTGTTCTGGATATGGGTGCGATCTGCACTTTTCATTGTCCCATGACCTTACCAATATTACCAGCCCTTACCATGACATGATGGCATCACAGCATACATCATGGCAGAGATGTCTTATCTGGCTGGCAGTATTTGGTTTGCACCTTACTTATCACTTAACGTTCAGACCATAAAATTCCACCATAGACTCACCAGACCACAGGGCTTTCAGACACTTTTGTTCTCAGCAAGGGCTCCTTTATTGGGACTCTTTCGTAAGGCCCTTTTTGTGAAAACCTGTAGAGGTGACCCCATATACATTCTCTTCCTACACAGCCCCTGGTTCCTATAGCTTGTTCTGTCTCCCTCGCAGTAGTTTCTCTGAAGTTCCGGACTTGTCCGGCCATGATCCAGATCTAGGCAACGTGGCTGCAGCTTCATATTTTTTCCACTTTTTCTGAGAGATGTTCAGTACCTTCATAGCCCCAGATCTCTTCCTCTCCATGATCCTGTCTTGAGCTTGCTCTGAATGCTCTTTTCTTTCTTTCTTTTCTTTTTCTTTTTTCTTTTTACTATTTAATTTGAGACAATTAACACTTTGGAAGTAAAGCAAGAAAAGCTAGTAACTTTTTGTCTGGTACAAACCACGTTGCCATGCAAGGGGAGCAAATACATTTAATTTTTTTCTGTGCAGGGTAAATACTGGCTGCTTTTGCATGTAACCCACAAGTGTTAGCTTCATTTTTACACTGTAGTTTAGATTTCAGTTTGGACATACCCCACCCAAATGTAAATCTCTCTGCACATGTTACATCTGCCCCACCTGCAGTGCAGCATGATTTTGCACAGGTGCAGTGTAACTTGCTTTATTTTGTTTGCTTTACTTCTAAATCAGGCCCAGTGTCCTTTGAGGTAATGTATAGCAGCTGTGCGAATGTGAGCCTGCAATTACAGCGGAGACGGTTACTTTTTTACATTTAATCATTTCTGTTTCCATTTTTAGTAATTTGTGGAATGGTTTTGGAATATGTGTTTTGATTTGACATGGTACTCAGTACTTTATGGATCAGTACCAAAAAACTCCCACTTCAGTCTATTTCAAATTCAGACTCTGCAACAACAAAATGTGACAAATGTGTTGTGGGCTGCATACTTTTACAAGGCACTGTACTTACAAGGTAACCGTTTCCCATTGCTCAGCTGTGTGATAGGTGTTTTACCCACAGGGCCACGGAATTCTAATATGCTCACTTCCATTGCAGGGAACTATGTGCTGACTTACCTGGCCACCCGCCCCAAGCTCGCTTCATTCGTGACCCAGGCCCTGATACAGCTGTATGCCCGAATCACCAAGCTGGGCTGGTTTGACTGTCAGAAGGAGGACTATGTGTTCCGTAGTGCCATTGTGGATGTCACGCGCTTCCTGCAGGTTAGTGGTCACTGGGCAAACAGAAGAGACCAGCAGACTCCACTCATTGGCATAGTAAACTAGGATGGGCAGGAATCTGTCTCTTGTCTGGTCTGATGTCCAGATTGTGGGAAGACAGAGCTCTGCCCAGCTCGTCCTTTACCATAATGCACTATTATCATGTAGCTGTCCGCTGTCTGGCGAAATTTTTGCAAGGTGTACGCATGCATTTGCACACTTCCATGGGGCGGGATTTCACTATCTGTGGACAGCGCTATCTGATCGCAGACCTCTGCAAATTTGCAGAGGAGCGATCAGGTCTGAATTAGGCCCTTTGTTTGCAACCTCATAGGACTCTGTACAAAATGCTGTGAATCTAGGAAGAGATAGGGCCACCGGGGGGGGGGGGGCGGCGAGTTCTCATGCCATTGTCGGCGTTTACATGCAGTCACAACGCCGGTTTGCATTCCTCACATGCATGGACGAGTTGACTGGATTGATCCCTTAATGCATATAGCGAGAGCTACAGGAGGCCACTCACGGAGCGATAATCTGAGCAATCTGACTAGATTGCATAGATTTTAAGCATGATCTGTTCCGGGTGTACACCACACAGCGATAGCTATCGCTGGTGCTAGATTGGCCTGCTGGGTGAAATAAGCGGCCCTCCCCCCCCGCACACATCGCGCTGTGCTGAGCGGGGGGAGAGATGTGTGCTGAGCGGTACGCTCAGCACACATCTCTCCCCACATCTGCCCGTGAATACGGACTTAAAAAGTCAGTCATTTCAGCACAGTATTTCTTTGATCTGCCTTTTTTGTTAGTATTTGAAAGATAGGAAAAGATTACTGAAGTGTCTGTTGTTGCTGATAAGTGGGTAGTGCTGGCATTAATCCAAGTGCGTGACAAGGGAGGGATTTTGTGAATTAATTTCTGAGTAGTAAAATCTGCTATCCTCCCATTCAAAGAAGTACTGGATACTACAGTTCATAATCCTTTAAAAAAATACAAATTGGTAGACCTAGCGGCCACCATATTGTTCCTACACATTATAGGCACTTCATTAAAACCAATGCCTACTTATTTTCAAGGGGCTCCGGATGGTAGGTCGACAGTCAATAGGTCAATTCGTAGGTCGACAGTCAATAGGTCAATCCCATATGGTCGACATGGTTCAAATGTTTGACATAACGATGGTCAACACAAGGGGCTAAATGTAATAGAGTGAGAGATTCAGAAAGTGAGAGATTTGGTAAGGTTTTTCAGGGGTTTTTTAAAGTGGCAATCATTTACACTGCAAAACCAGGTTGATCTTGCTGTGTGAATGATTGCCACTTTAAAAAAAACTGCAAAACCTTACCAAATCTCTCACTTTTTGAAACTCTCGCTCTATTACATTTTGCCCAAGGTAATTTTTTGTGTTTTCTCTAACGTCCTAGTGGATGCTGGGACTCCGTCAGGACCATGGGGAATAGCGGGCTCCGCAGGAGACAGGGCACATCTAAAAAAGCTTTTAGGTCACATGGTGCGTACTGGCTCCTCCCCCTATGACCCTCCTCCAAGCCTCAGTTAGGTTTTTGTGCCCGTCCGAGAGGGTGCTATCTAGGTGGCTCTCCTAAAGAGCTGTTTAGAAAAGTTTTTTTTTAGGTTTCAATCTCAGTGATTCCTGCTGGCAACAGGATCACTGCATCGAGGGACTTAGGGGAGAGATTTCCAACTCACCTGCGTGCAGGATGGATTGGAGTCTTAGGCTACTGGACACTTAGCTCCAGAGGGAGTCGGAACACAGGTCAGCCTGGGGTTCGTCCCGGAGCCGCGCCGCCGATCCCCCTTACAGACGCTGAAGAGACGGCAGAACGGAGGTCCGGAAAGCAGGCGGCAGAAGACTCCTCAGTCTTCTTGAAGGTAGCGCACAGCACGGCAGCTGTGCGCCATTGTTGTCACACGGCTCACTGACTCAGTCACGGAGGGTGCAGGGCGCTGCTGGGGGCGCCCTGGGCAGCAATATAATTACCTTTAGTGGCAAAATAAATACATCACATATAGCCATTAAGGCTATATGTATGTATTTTAACCCAGGCCAGTTTCTTAAAAACCGGGGAAAAGCCCGCCGAAAAAGGGGCGGAGCTTATTCTCCTCAGCACTCAGCGCCATTTTCCTGCTCAGCTCCGCTGGTGAGGAAGGCTCCCAGGTCTCTCCCCTGCACTGCACTACAGAAACAGGGTAACAAAGAGAAGGGGGGCATAAATTGGCGATATTTATATATTAAGAGCGCATATATAGTAAACAACACCTTCTAGGGTTGTTTATATACATTTATAGCGCTTTTGGTGTGTGCTGGCAAACTCTCCCTCTGTCTCCCCAAAGGGCTAGGGGGTCCTGTCTTCGATTAGAGCATTCCCTGTGTGGCTGCTGTGTGTCGGTACGTGTGTGTCGACATGTATGAGGACGATGTTGGTGTGGAGGCAGAGCAATTGCCGATGATGGTAATGTCACCCCCTAGGGAGTCGACACCGGAATGGATGGCTTTAGTTATGGAATTACGTGATAATGTCAGCACATTACAAAAGTCAGTTGACGAAATAAGACGCCCGGCAAACCAGTTAGTACCGGTTCAGGCGTCTCAGACACCGTCAGGGGCTGTAAAACGTCCTTTACCTCAGTCAGTCGACACGGGTACCGACACAGATGAATCTAGTGTCGACGGTGAAGAAACAAACGTATTTTCCAATAGGGCCACACGTTATATGATCACGGCAATGAAGGAGGCTTTGCAGATCTCTGATACTGCTGGTACCTCAAAAAGGGGTATTATGTGGGGGGTGAAAAAACTACCTGTATTTTTTCCAGAATCAGAGGAATTGAATGACGTGTGTGATGAAGCGTGGGTTAACCCCGATAGAAAACTGCTAATTTCCAAGAAGTTATTGGCATTATACCCTTTCCCACCAGAGGTTAGGGCGCGCTGGGAAACACCCCCTAGGGTGGATAAGGCGCTCACACGTTTATCAAAGCAAGTGGCGTTGCCGTCTCCTGATACGGCCGCCCTCAAGGATCCAGCAGATAGGAGGCTGGAAACTACACTGAAGAGTATATACACACATACTGGTGTTATACTGCGACCGGCAATAGCCTCAGCCTGGATGTGCAGTGCTGGGGTAGTGTGGTTGGATTCTCTGACTGAAAATATTGATACCCTGGATAGGAACAGTATTTTATTGACTCTAGAGCAATTAAAGGATGCTTTCCTTTATATGCGAGATGCTCAGAGGGATGTTTGTACTCTAGCATCAAGAGTAAGCGCGATGTCCATATCTGCCAGAAGAAGTTTATGGACGCGACAGTGGTCAGGTGATGCGGATTCCAAGAGGCATATGGAAGTATTGCCATATAAAGGAGAGGAATTGTTTGGGGTCGGTCTTTCGGACCTGGTGGCCACGGCAACTGCCGGCAAATCCACTTTTTTACCTCAGACCCCCTCCCAACAGAAAAAGACACCGTCTTTTCAGCCGCAGTCCTTTCGCTCCTATAAAAAGCGACCAAAAGGACAGTCTTATCTGCCGCGAGGCAGAGGAAAGGGTAAGAAAGGGCAGCAAGCAGCCCCTGCCCAGGAACAGAAGCCCGCCCCGGCTTCTACAAAGCCATCAGCATGACGCTGGGGCTTTACAAGCGGACTCAGGAACGGTGGGGGGTCGACTCAAGATTTTCAGCAATCAATGGGTTCACTCACAAGTGGACCCGTGGGTCCTGCAGATAGTATCTCAGGGTTACATGCTGGAGTTCGAAAGGTCTCCCCCTCGCCGGTTCCTAAAGTCTGCTTTACCAACGTCTCCCTCAGAAAGGACGTCGGTTTTGGAAGCCATTCACAAGCTGTATTCTCAGCAGGTGATAGTCAAGGTACCCCTCCTACAACAGGGAAAGGGGTATTATTCCACACTATTTGTGGTACCGAAACCGGACGGTTCGGTAAGGCCTATTCTAAATCTGAAATCCTTGAACCTGTACATAAAGAAATTCAAGTTCAAGATGGAGTCACTCAGAGCAGTGATAGCGAATCTGGAAGAAGGAGACTTCATGGTGTCCTTGGACATAAAAGATGCTTATCTACATGTCCCGATTTACCCCTCACACCAAGGGTATCTCAGGTTCGTGATACAAGACTGTCATTATCAGTTTCAAACGCTGCCGTTTGGGTTGTCCACGGCCCCTCGGGTCTTTACCAAGGTAATGACCGAAATGAGGGTTCTTCTACGAAGAAAAGGCGTATTAATTATCCCTTACTTGGACGATCTCCTGATAAGGGCAAAGTCCAGAGAACAGCTGGAAGTCGGTGTAGCGCTAACACAAGTAGTGCTTCAGCAACACGGGTGGATTCTAAATCTTCCAAAATCTCAATTGACCCCGACAACACATCTGCTGTTCCTGGGCATGATTCTGGACACGGTTCAGAAAAAGGTATTTCTCCCGGAAGAGAAAGCAAGGGAGTTATCCGAACTTGTCAAGAACCTCCTAAAACCAGGAACTGTGTCAGTACATCAATGCACAAGAGTCCTGGGAAAGATGGTGGCTTCGTACGAAGCGATTCCATTCGGCAGATTCCATGCACGAACATTTCAGTGGGATCTGCTGGACAAATGGTCCGGATCGCATCTGCACATGCATCAGCGGATAACACTGTCACCGAGAACAAGGTTGTCTCTCCTGTGGTGGTTGCAGACTGCCCATCTGTTAGTGGGCCGCAGATTCGGCATACAGGACTGGGTCCTGGTGACTACGGATGCCAGCCTACGAGGTTGGGGAGCAGTCACAAAGGGAAGAAACTTCCAGGGCGTGTGGTCAAACCTGGAGACGTCTCTTCACATAAATATACTGGAGCTAAGAGCGATCTACAATGCTCTAAGCCTGGCAAAATCGCTGCTTCAGGGTCAGCCGGTGTTGATCCAGTCCGACAACATCACGGCAGTCGCCCACGTAAACCGACAAGGCGGCACGAGAAGCAGGAGTGCAATGGCAGAAGCTGCAAGGATTCTGCGCTGGGCGGAGAATCATGTCGTAGCACTGTCAGCAGTGTTCATCCCGGGAGTGGACAACTGGGAAGCAGATTTCCTCAGCAGACACGACCTTCACACGGGAGAGTGGGGACTTCATCCAGAAGTTTTCCACATGATTGTGAACCGTTGGGAAAAACCAAAGGTGGACATGATGGCGTCTCGCCTCAACAAAAAATTGGACAGGTATTGCGCCAGGTCAAGAGACCCTCAGGCAATAGCTGTGGACGCTCTGGTAACACCGTGGGTGTACCAGTCAGTGTATGTGTTCCCTCCTCTGCCTCTCATACCAAAGGTACTGAGAATTATACGGAAAAGAGGAGTAAGAACAATACTGGTAGCTCCGGACTGGCCAAGAAGAACTTGGTATCCGAAACTTCAAGAGATGCTCACGGAGGATCCGTGGCCTCTACCTCTAAGAAGGGATCTGCTTCAGCAGGGACCTTTTATGTTCCAAGACTTACCGCGGCTGCGTTTGACGGCATGGCGGTTGAACGCCGGATTCTAAAAGAGAAGGGCATTCCTGAGGAAGTTATTCCTACTTTAATTAAAGCCAGGAAAGAAGTGACCGCACAACATTATCACCGCATTTGGAGAAAATATGTTGCGTGGTGTGAGGCCAAGAAGGCTCCAACGGAAGAATTTCAATTGGGTCGATTCTTACATTTCCTGCAAGCAGGATTGTCTATGGGCCTCAAATTGGGGTCCATTAAAGTTCAAATTTCGGCCTTATCAATTTTCTTCCAGAAGGAATTGGCGTCAGTGCCTGAAGTACAAACTTTTGTCAAAGGTGTACTACATATACAACCCCCAATAGTGCCTCCAGTGGCACCGTGGGATTTGAACGTGGTTCTAAATTTTCTCAAATCTCATTGGTTTGAGCCTTTAAAATCGGTAGATTTAAAATACCTTACATGGAAGGTAACCATGCTGTTGGCCCTGGCTTCAGCCAGGAGAGTTTCGGAGTTGGCAGCTTTGTCATACAAAAGCCCATATCTGATATTCCATTCGGACAGGGCAGAATTGAGGACACGTCCTCAATTTCTCCCTAAGGTGGTTTCGGCATTTCACTTGAACCAGCCTATTGTGGTGCCTGCGGCTACTAGCGACTTGGAGGACTCCAAGTTACTGGATGTTGTCAGAGCATTAAAAATATATATTTCAAGGACAGCTGGAGTCAGAAAATCTGACTCGTTGTTTACATTGTATGCACCCAACAAGTTGGGTGCTCCTGCGTCTAAACAGACGATTGCACGTTGGATATGTAGTACAATCCAACTTGCACATTCTGTGGCAGGCCTGCCACAGCCTAAATCTGTAAAGGCCCATTCCACAAGGAAAGTGGGCTCATCCTGGGCGGCTGCCCGAGGAGTCTCGGCATTACAACTTTGCCGAGCAGCTACGTGGTCAGGGGAGAACACGTTTGTAAAATTTTACAAATTTGATACTCTGGCTAAAGAGGACCTGGAGTTCTCTCATTCGGTGCTGCAGAGTCATCCGCACTCTCCCGCCCGTTTGGGAGCTTTGGTATAATCCCCATGGTCCTGACGGAGTCCCAGCATCCACTAGGACGTTAGAGAAAATAAGAATTTACTTACCGATAATTCTATTTCTCATAGTCCGTAGTGGATGCTGGGCGCCCATCCCAAGTGCGGATTGTCTGCAATGCTTGTACATAGTTATTGTTACAAAAATCGGGTTATTACTGTTGTTGTGAGCCATCTGTTCAGAGGCTACTTCGTTTGTGTTATCATACTGTTAACTGGGTTCAGATCACAAGTTGTACGGTGTGATTGGTGTGGCTGGTATGAGTCTTACCCGGGATTCAAGATCCTTCCTTATTGTGTACGCTCGTCCGGGCACAGTACCTAACTGAGGCTTGGAGGAGGGTCATAGGGGGAGGAGCCAGTACGCACCATGTGACCTAAAAGCTTTTTTAGATGTGCCCTGTCTCCTGCGGAGCCCGCTATTCCCCATGGTCCTGACGGAGTCCCAGCATCCACTACGGACTATGAGAAATAGAATTATCGGTAAGTAAATTCTTATTTTTTTTATTTATCTTTTCACCATTTACCATCCATGTGGACTGGGATTGGTAATATTAACCTGCCCAAAGCATGGCGGGCAAAGCAGTACACTAATTGTGGTCACTTGTAACAGAATAGGACTCCCAGAAAAATAAAGTTCTGACCTTTTCTGTGTTGACCCGTTTCCACATCGACCTTATGACTGTGTCGATCTTTTCATCTCTGCCGTGTGAGGAGACATAAACAAACTAATGGTATTTACTGAAAATTCAGTTTTCTGTTAAAAAAAAGAAAAAAAGAAAAACAAGGTTCCAAAAAAACTACTGATATTGATGTCGGAATGTGAGAAGTGCCAAAATAGGCTCGGCATAGTGATGAGAATAGTCTCAGTGGCCGCTCACTCGTGTCACCCTGTCTGGCATCAGCAATCGCTCCACTATCATGAGGGTGAGCACAAATCCAGTACAACCATGCCATATTCAGTATGCTGCATTTTACTACAAAGTCACTGTATTTAAAGATTTTGTGGCCGAGAGCCTGAGCCACTTGGCTGAGATGCCACCACTGCATAAACTTTCAGTCTACAGCGCCGTCAAGGGGAGATGTCAACGCTATGTGCCTAATGTAGACGGAACATCTAATGTTGAGCATGTACATTATTAATAATAAAGGATTTAAGTCCCAGATCTGGGCCTAGGGGAATATTGTTTTAAAATTACGTGAAATGTTGGGAAATTATTTCTTTATTTACAGTTTCTTATATAGCGCAGCAAATTCCCTTGTAATTTACAATTGGAAACAATCGTGATAAGATAAACTGGGTAATAACAGACAGACATAGGGGGTAGGAAGGCCCTGCTCGCAAGCTTACAATCTATAGGGAAATAGGAAGGATACACACGGAAAGGCTCCCATCGGGATGCAGCTAACGTACCAGCTGTCGGGACTGCGGCGATCAGAAGACCGACGCCAGAATCCAGACAGCCGGTAAAATGCAGACGGTCGAAATCCCGACCAACACAGGTTATTCCCACCCGGTTGGTGGGTCCACACCACCAACCCGCGAGCCACCAGGCCCAAAGCATGGCGAGCGCGGGATTCCGGCAGATAGGATGCCGCTGTTGGTATAGTGACAGCCGGCATCCCCTCTACCGGTCACCAATATGTATTCCGCTCCATCTATAGCATAGTCGTTCCAGCAGATTACAAAGATAGTCCTGATGGAATGTAATTAGATATGAATGCTTCTGAAGGTTATATGGGCAGTTCTGGAATTTGACAGGCTTGCCTGAGGAGGTGAGTTTTCAGGGAACACTTGAAGGTTTGGAGGCTAGAGGAAAGGCATTTATTGTGCGTGGTAGGGCATTCCATAGGGTGGGTGTTGCCCGAAGAAGGTCCTGCAATCGTGAATGGGAGCGAGTAATCAGTGCAGATGAGAGATGCAGGTCTTGTGCTGAGTGGAGAGGTCGGGTTGGGAGAAATTTTTACATAATTGAAGAGATATACGTTGGTGTAGTTTGGTTAATAGCTTTATATGTGAGTAGAAGTATTTTATATTGAATACGTTAGAATATGGGCAACCATTGGAGGGACTGATAGAGCAGATCAGCGTCTAGGGACAGATTTATTAAGCTCTGTGAAGGGATAAAGTGGAAGGTGATAAAAGACCAGCCAATCAGATCCTAACTGTCATATCACAGGCTGTGTTTGAAAAATTACAGTTAGGAGCTGACTGGCTGGAGCGTTATCACTTTCCACTTTATCACTTCACCGAGCTTAATAAATCTACCCCCTAGTGTGGAGGATCAGCCTCGCAGCTGCGTTCAAAATGGATTGTAGTGGTGAGAGTCTCTTCTTGAGAAGACCAGTAAGGAGACTATAACAATAATCAATGCGGGAGATGATAAGAGCATGGATTAGAGTTTTTGCAGTGTCTTGTGTAAGATAAGGACATATTTTTGATTTGTTTCTTAGATGCATGTAACATGATTTAGAGACAGATTGAATGTGGGGAACAAAGGACAGTTCAGAGTCAAGGATGACACCTAGGCAGCGAGCTTGTGGGGTAGGGTGGATAGTCGAGTTGTCAACAGTTATGGAGATATCAGGTTGGTAACTACTCTTGATTAGCGGGAATATAATTAATACTATTTTGGAAATGATGAGTTTGAGGTGGCGAGATGACATCCAAGATAAAATGGCAGAAAGGCATTCAGTGACACGAGCCAATACAGATGGTGACAATACTGGGAAGGATAGGAAGATTTGAGTATCATATGCATACAGATGATACTGAAATCCAAAAGAGCTGATTAGTTTGCCAAGAGAGGAGGTATAGATAGAGAAAAGCAGAGAACCTAAGACTGAGCCTTGCAGTACTCCAACTGAGAGAGGTAGCGAAGAGGAGGTGGAATCAGAGAAACGAACACTGAAGGAGCGATTAGATAGGTAGGATGAGAACCAGGGCCGGAATGTAACACTGCCTGAGATTGGCTGACGTGCGGGTTTCCAACCGAACTCTGACTTTTCTTTAAAGGGGTAATAACAAGGCAAAACCATGCCTTGTGAGTGATTCCTCCTTTAAAAAAAAAAAGTCTGAATTCGGCTGGAATCCCGCATGTTGGCTGAACTTGGGCGGCGTTACATAGGGATTACCTAGGGATTGTAGTGTTTATATGAGAAGAGAATGGTCAGCAGTGTCAAAAGCAGCAGAGAGATCTAGAAGAATAAGAAGTGCGTAATGGCCTTTAGATCTAGCATTGACCAGATCATTCACTACTTTACTCAGTGTCTTCTCTGTGGAGTCTTGGGTACGAAAGTCTGACTAATAGTAAATTGTGTGAGATTTGAAAGTGGGGTGGTCTTCACTTTGCCGGCGGTCGGGCTCCCGGCGACCAGCATACCGGTGCCGGAATCCCGACAGCCGGCATACGGACAGTTCTTCTCCCTCTTGGGGGTCCACGACCCCTCTGGAGGGAGAATAAATAGCGTGGTGCGCCAACGTGCCCGCAGGGTGGCGAGCGCAGCGAGCCCGCAAGGGGCTCATTTGCGCTCACCCGGCGGTCGGGATTCCGGCGCCGGTATGCTGGTCGCCGGGAGCCCGACTGCCGGCAACACATACTACACCCAAGAAAGTGTGTGAGGCGAGTGTATTCAAGTCTCTCAAGCAGCTTGGAGGGGCATGGGAGCTGAGAGATGGGACAGTAGTGAGAGAGAGTTTGGGTCAGAATTGTGTTTTTTCACAATGAAAGTAATGACTGCATGCTTGATCAGAGAAGGTAAAATACAGTAGAGAGATAACAGATTTTAGTTTAGGTTGGGATGAGCACAGGAAACAGAGTTTTACTGACTTGTGAGGGTATAGGATCAAGAGGAGAGGTAGTGGAGTAGGAGGATGAGAAGTGTATTGATACTTCATCTTCACTTGTGGGATCAAATGAAGAGAAAGTGCCAGAGGGTTCAGGTAGGGAACTGAGCAGGTTAACATTTGTAAATGTAATGATTGGCATTGATGCACTGGAGTAGTCAGTGTCCACCACTGCAGCACTGACGGGTGTATTTATAATGCACTGGAGTAGTCGGTGTCCACCACTGCAGCACTGACGGGTGTATTTATAATGCACTGGAGTAGTCAGTGTCCACCACTGCAGCACTGACGGGTGTATTTATAATGCACTGGAGTAGTCAGTGTCCACCACTGCAGCACTGACGGGTGTATTTATAATGCACTGGAGTAGTCAGTGTCCACCACTGCAGCACTGACGGGTGTATTTATAATGCACTGGAGTAGTCAGTGTCCACCACTGCAGCACTGACGGGTGTATTTATAATGCACTGGAGTAGTCAGTGTCCACCACTGCAGCACTGACGGGTGTATTTATAATGCACTGGAGTAGTCAGTGTCCACCACTGCAGCACTGACGGGTGTATTTATAATGCAGTATTGCCATTTAGCTTGTTTGTGGTATTCTTAGAGTGGTAATGTAAATAAGCATTGGGTGTAAGATTGTCATGTAGTCATGTTACCGGCGGTTGGGATCCAGGTGGTCAGTTCCAGGCACCGGAATGCTGACACGCAGGGACTATTCCCGCCCGTAGGTGCAACGAAGCCCGCAAGGATACCGTTGCGCTTGCCCCCCTGGCGGCATTCTAGTGGCCTGGATACCTGCGTCGGGATGCTGACCGCCAGGATCCTGGCCGCCGGTAATGCGATCCTAACACGTAAGGTTCAGTCTATAGAAGTAGTACAGTTGGGAGTGAGCGGTAATCTCCCTCTTATCCTGTCTGTGTGATTAGAGAAATTGCAGCGTTTTCTCAGTGAAGGAGACATGCAGTCACTGCAACATCAGATTGATTTTAAATCTAAATAGAAAATGTAATTTGCTTCCTGATAACAGAGTAGAGTCTTGCAGACTATTTAGTTAAGTAATAAATATTGAAAAGATGAACACAATGGACAGATTGCTATTAATTGAGTACAATCCACTTCTGGAAAACATTGCTTCTTGGAGGGGGTATCCAATTAGAAGCGATCTGCTTTTGATGAATGAAAATGGTTTTGTATCGTCCGAAAATAGACCCGTGATCATGCGATAACACATGAGATCCAGGATAAGCTCCAGATCCCATGTGTTATCGCGGCTCCGGCAACCACTTATTGCGGATTATGTTTCTGCATGATGTTATCATGGATAGCCCCTGGCAAACCTATTAGCAGCGGTAAATTACCACTAATAATAGGATACCCCCCTTGATGCTAAATTTTTTATCATTATTATTTTCTCTGGCGTCCTAGTGGATGCTGGGAACTCCGTAAGGACCATGGGGAATAGACGGGCTCCGCAGGAGACTGGGCACTCTTAAAAGAAAGATTAGGTACTATATCTGGTGTGCACTGGCTCCTCCCTCTATGCCCCTCCTCCAGACCTCAGTTAGAATCTGTGCCCGGCCAGAGCTGGGTGCTCCTAGTGGGCTCTCCTGAGCTCACTAGAAAAGAAAGTATTTGTTAGGTTTTTTTATTTTCAGTGAGTTCTGCTGGCAACAGATTCACTGCTACGAGGGACTGAGGGGAGAGAAGCAAACCTACCTGCTTGCAGCTAGCTTGGGCTTCTTAGGCTACTGGACACCATTAGCTCCAGAGGGATCGAACACAGGGCCCGACCTCGATCGTCCGTTCCCGGAGCCGCGCCGCCGTCCCCCTTGCAGAGCCAGAAGACGGAAGATAAAGATGAAAAACGGCGGCTGAAGACTCCTGTCTTCATTAAGGTAGCGCACAGCACTGCAGCTGTGCGCCATTGCTCCCATAGCACACCACACACTCCGGTCACTGTTGGGTGCAGGGCGCTGGGGGGGGGGGGGGGGGGCGCCCTGGGCAGCAATTAGTTTACCTTTTTGGCACAAATAGCACATAATACAGTGTATAACACTGTATATGTGCAAAAAACCCCGCCATTAACATTATAAAAAGCGGGAGAAGCCCGCCGCTGAGGGGGCGGGGCTATCTTCCTCAGCACAGCCAGCGCCATTTTCTCTTCACAGCTCCGCTGGAAGGACGCTCCCCAGGCTCTCCCCTGCAGTATCCAGTACAACAAGGGTAAAAAAGAGAGGGGGGGGCACATAAATTTAGGCGCAATTTGTGTTAATAAGCAGCTATTGGGAAAAATCACTCAGTATAGTAAAAATCCCTGTGTTATATAGCGCTGTGGTGTGTGCTGGCATACTCTCTCTCTGTCTCCCCAAAGGACTTTGTGGGGTCCTGTCCTCAGGCAGAGCATTCCCTGTGTGTGTGCGGTGTGTCGGTACGGCTGTGTCGACATGTTTGATGAGGAGGGCTACGTGGAGGCGGAGCAGGAGCCGATAAGTGTGATGTCGCCCCCTACGGGGCCGACACCGGAGTGGATGGATATGTGGAAGGTATTAACCGACAGTGTCAACTCTTTACATAAAAGGTTTGATGACGTAACAGCCTTGGGACAGCCGCCATCTCAGCCCGCGCCTGCCCAGGCGTCTCAGAGGCCATCAGGGGCTCAAAAACGTCCGCTAGCTCAGATGGCAGACACAGATGTCGACACGGAGTCTGACTCCAGTGTAGACAAGGATGAGACAAATGTACAGTCCACAAGGGCCATCCGATGCATGATTACGGCAATGAAAAATGTGTTGCACATTTCTGACATTAACCCGGTTACCACTAAAAAGGGTATTCTGTTTGGGGAGAAAAAGCAGCCAGTGACTTTTCCCCCATCTGATGAATTAAATGAATTGTGTGAAGAAGCGTGGTGTTCCCCTGATAAGAAACTAGTGATTTCTAAGAGCTTACTGATGGCGTACCCTTTCCCGCCAACGGATAGGTTACGCTGGGAGACATCCCCTAGGGTGGACAAGGCGCTCACACGATTATCTAAAAAGGTGGCACTGCCGTCTCAGGACACGGCCGCCCTAAAGGAGCCTGCAGATAGAAAGCAGGAGGCTATCCTGAAGTCTGTATATACACTCAGGTACTATACTGAGACCTGCTATTGCTTCAGCATGGATGTGTAGTGCTGCAGCAGCATGGTCTGATACCCTGTCAGACAACAGGATGCACAGAGGGACATTTGCCGGCTGGCATCTAGAATTAATGCAATGTCCATTTCTGCCAGGAGAGTATTATGGACTCGGCAGTGGACAGGTGATGCTGATTCTAAAAGGCACATGGAGGTTTTGCCTTATAAGGGTGAGGAATTGTTTGGGGACGGTCTCTCGGACCTCGTATCCACAGCAACAGCTGGGAAGTCGACTTTTTTACTTCAGGTTCCCTCACAGCCTAAGAAAGCACCGTATTATCAAGTACAGTCCTTTCGGCCTCAGAAAGGCAAGCGGGTCAGAGGCGCATCCTTTCTGCCCAGAGGCAGGGGTAGAGGAAAAAAGCTGCACCAGACAGCCAGTTCCCAGGAACAAAAATCCTCCCCTGCTTCCACTAAGTCCACCGCATGACGCTGGGGCTCCACAGGTGGAGCCAGGTGCGGTGGGGGCGCGTCTCCGGAACTTCAGCGACCAGTGCTCACAGGTGGATCTTTGGGTTCTACAAGTGGTATCTCAGGGATACATGCTGGAGTTCGAGGCGACTCCCCATCGCCGTTACCTCAAATCAGCCTTGCCAGCGGCTCCCAGGGAAAGGGAGGTAGTGCTGGCGGCTATTCACAAGCTGTACCTTCAGCAGGTGATAATCAAGGTTCCCCTCCTTCAACAGGGACGGGGTTACTATTCCACAATCTTTGTGGTACCGAAACCAGACGGTTCGGTGAGACCCATTCTAAATTTAAAATCCTTGAACACTTATGTAAGGAAGTTCAAGTTCAAAATGGAATCGCTCAGGGCGGTTATTGCAAGCCTGGAAGAGGGGGATTTTATGGTGTCGCTGGACATCAAGGACGCTTATCTGCATGTCCCCATTTACCCACCTCACCAGGAGTACCTCAGGTTGTGGTACAGGACTGTCATTACCAATTCAGACGTTGCCGTTTGGTCTGTCCACGGCACCGAGGGTATTTACCAAGGTAATGGCCGAAATGATGATACTCCTTCGGAAGAAGGGAGTTATAATTATCCCGTACTTGGACGATCTCCTTATAAAGGCGAGGTCCAAGGAGCAGTTGTTAGTCAACGTAGCACTATCTCGGGAAGTGCTGCAGCAGCACGGCTGGATTCTGAATATCCCAAAGTCGCAGCTGATTCCTGCGACGCGTCTGCTGTTCTTGGGCATGATTCTGGACACAGAACAGAAGAAGGTGTTTCTCCCAGTGGAGAAGGCCCAGGAATTGTCATCTCTGGTCAGGGACCTCCTGAAACCAAAACAGGTGTCGGTGCATCACTGCACGCGAGTCCTGGGAAAGATGGTATCTTCTTACGAAGCAATTCCCTTCGGCAGGTTCCATGCAAGGATCTTTCAGTGGGATCTGTTAGACAAGTGTTCCGGATCGCATCTTCAGATGCATCGGCTGATCACCCTGTCCCCGAGGGCCAGGGTGTCTCTGCTGTGGTGGCTGCAGAGTGCTCATCTTCTCGAGGGGCCGCAGATTCGGCATACAGGACTGGGTCCTGGTGACCACGGATGCAAGCCTCCGAGGTTGGGGGGGCAGTCACTCAGGGAAGGAACTTCCAAGGACAGTGGTCAAGTCAGGAGACTTCCCTTCACATAAATATTCTGGAACTAAGGGCCATTTACAACGCCCTGAGTCAAGCAGAACCCCTGCTTCAAAACCAACCGGTGCTGATTCAGTCAGACAACATCACGGCGGTCGCCCATGTAAACCGACAGGGCGGCACAAGAAGCAGGATGGCGATGGCAGAAGCCACAAGGATTCTTCGATGGGCGGAGAGTTACGTGCTAGCACTGTCAGCAGTGTTCATTCCGGGAGTGGACAACTGGGAAGCAGACTTCCTCAGCAGGCACGACCTCCACCCGGGAGAGTGGGGACTTCATCCAGAAGTCTTCACGCTGATTGTAAATCGTTGGGAACGGCCACAGGTAGACATGATGGCGTCCCGTCTCAACAAAAAGCTAAAAAAATATTGCGCCAGGTCAAGAGACCCTCATGCGATAGCTGTGGACGCACTAGTGACACCGTGGGTGTACCAGTCGGTTTATGTGTTCCCTCCTCTTCCTCTCATACCCAAGGTACTGAGGATTGAAAGAAAGAGAGGAGTAAGAACTATACTCATCGTTCCGGATTGGCCAAGAAGAACTTGGTACCCAGAACTACAGGAAATTATCTCAGAGGACCCATGGCCTCTGCCTCTCAGACAGGACCTGTTACAGCAGGGGCCCTGTCTGTTCCAAGACTTACCGCGGATGCGTTTGACAGCATGGCGGTTGAACGCCGGATCCTAACGGAAAAGGGCATTCCGGATGAAGTGATTCCTACGCTGATAAAGGCTAGGAAAGATGTGACAGCACAACATTATCACCGTATATGGCGAAAATATGTTGCTTGGTGTGAGGCCAGGAAGGCCCCTACAGAGGAATTTTAGCTGGGTCGATTCCTGCACTTCCTACAGTCAGGAGTGACTATGGGCCTAAAATTAGGATCCATAAAGGTCCAGATTTCGGCCCTATCTATTTTCTTTCAAAAAGAACTGGCTTCACTGCCTGAAGTTCAGACATTTGTTAAGGGAGTGCTGCATATTCAGCCCCCTTTTGTGCCTCCAGTGGCACCTTGGGATCTTAACGTTGTGTTGGATTTCCTGAAATCCCACTGGTTTGAGGCACTTAAGACTGTGGAGCTAAAATATCTCACGTGGAAAGTGGTCATGCTATTGGCCTTCGCTTCGGCTAGGCGTGTGTCAGATTTGGCGGCTTTGTCGTGTAAAAGCCCTTATCTGATCTTCCATATGGACTCGTCCCCAATTTCTCCCTAAGGTGGTATCAGCGTTTCATTTGAACCAACCTATTGTGGTGCCTGCGGCTACTAGGGACTTGGAGGACTCCAAGTTACTAGATGTAGTCAGGGCTTTGAAAATCTATGTAGCCAGGACGGCTGGAGTCAGGAAAACTGATTCGCTGTTTATCCTGCATGCGCCCAACAAGCTGGGTGCTCCTGCTTCAAAGCAAACTATTGCGCGCTGGATCTGTAACACGATTCAGCAAGCTCATTCTGCGGCAGGATTGCCGCATCCTAAATCAGTAAAAACCCATTCCACAAGGAAGGTGGGCTCTTCTTGATACCCTGGCTGAGGAGGACCTTGCCTTTGCTCATTCGGTGCTGCAGAGTCATCCGCACTCTCCCGCCCGTTTGGGAGCTTTGGTATAATCCCCATGGTCCTTACGGAGTTCCCAGCATCCACTAGGACGTCAGAGAAAATAAGAATTTACTCACCGGTAATTTTATTTCTCGTAGTCCGTAGTGGATGCTGGGCGCCCGTCCCAAGTGCGGACTCTCTGCAATACATGTATATAGTTATTGCTTAACTAAAGGGTTATTGTTATGAGCCATCTGTTACTGAGGCTCAGTTGTTGTTCATACTGTTAACTGGGTATGGTTATCACGAGTTGTACAGTGTGATTGGTGTGGCTGGTATGAGTCTTACCCTGGATTCCAAATCCTTTCCTAGTAATGTCAGCTCTTCCGGGCACAGTTTCCCTAACTGAGGTCTGGAGGAGGGGCATAGAGGGAGGAGCCAGTGCACACCAGATATAGTACCTAATCTTTCTTTTAAGAGTGCCCAGTCTCCTGCGGAGCCCGTCTATTCCCCATGGTCCTTACGGAGTTCCCAGCATCCACTACGGACTACGAGAAATAGAATTACCGGTGAGTAAATTCTTATTATTGTTTATTTATATGCCACCACAAGGGATCTGCGGCGCCTAACATGGGGGGTAATTCAGAGTTGATCGCAGCAGGAATTTTGTGAGCAGTTGGGCAAAACCATGTGCACTGCGGGTGTGGCAGATATAGCATGTGCAGAGAGAGTTAGATTTGGGTGGGTTATTTTGTGTCTGTGCAGGGTAAATACTGGCTGCTTTATTTTTACACTGCAATTTACATTTCAGTTTGAACACACCCCACCCAAATCTAACTCTCTCTGCACATGTTATATCTGCCCCCCCCCCCCTGCAGTGCACATGGTTTTGCCCAACTGCTAACAAATTTGCAGCAGCGATCAGGTCTTAATTAGGCCCATGATTCATAAACAGATGAGCCGACAGGAAAACAATGACTTGCAGTACAAGATGGGTATGGGACTCAGTGTCGACAGTGTCTAGGTCGACACACATTAGGTCGACACCTATAGGTCGACTCATGGAATTGGTCGACATCCCCATTAGGTCAACATGAACAAAGTCGACATGGAAAAGGGTTGACATAAGTTTTTTATAGGGTTTTTTGTGTCGTTTTCTTCGTAAAGTGACGCGGAACCCCAATTAGTGCACCGTGTCCCCACGCATGGCTCGCTTCGCTCGCAATACTTTGGGCAAGGTGCCTCGCTCCGCTCAGCACAGGTTACCGTTCCCAATTGTAGTCCACGTGGATCATGAAGTATGAAAAAGTTAAAAAACTGAAAAATAAAAGTAAAAACTCATGTCGTTCTTTCTCCATGTCGTCCTTGTTCATGTTGACCTAATGGCAGTGTCGACCTATTTCCTGTGTTGACCTACTTGATGACCAATAGGTGTTGACCTAATGTGTGTCGACCTAGACAGTGTCGACCTAGAGTCCAGATACCGTACAAGACAATGTAGGACAAGTACATAGCATATAAATTTCTCTGACGTCCTAGTGGATGCTGGGGACTCCGTAAGGACCATGGGGAATAGACGGCTCCGCAGGAGACTGGGCACATCTAAAGAAAGATTTAGGTCTATCTGGTGTGCACTGGCTCCTCCCCCTATGACCCTCCTCCAAGCCTCAGTTAGATTTCTGTGCCCGGCTGAGCTGGATGCACACTAGGGGCTCTCCTGAGCTCCTAGGAAGAAAGTGTTTGTTAGGTTTTTCATTTTCAGTGAGACCTGCTGGCAACAGGCTCACTGCATCGAGGGACTAAGGGGAGAAGAAGCGAACCTACCTAAGTGGTGGTAGCTTGGGCTTCTTAGGCTACTTGACACCATTAGCTCCAGAGGGATCGAACACAGGACCCGACCTCGTCGTCCGTTCCCGGAGCCGCGCCGCCGTCCCCCTTACAGAGCCAGAAGCAAGAAGGTGGTCCGGAAAATCGGCGGCTGAAGACTTCTGTCTTCTCCAAGGTAGCGCACAGCACTGCAGCTGTGCGCCATTGCTCCTCATGCACACCACACACTTCGGTCACTGATGGGTGCAGGGCGCTGGGGGGGGCGCCCTGAGCAGCAATACTGACACCTTGGCTGGCAAACTGGCACCATATATAGCCCCAGAGACTATATAGGTGCTTTTTAACCCCTGCCAGAATCCATAAAAATGCGGGAGAAAGTCCGCGAAAAAGGGGCGGAGCTATCTCCTTTCAGCACACTGGCGCCATTTTTCCCTCACAGCTCCGTTGGAGGGAAGCTCCCTGGCTCTCCCCTGCAGTCAATACTACAGAAAGGGTTAAAAAGAGAGGGGGGGCACAATTTAGGCGCAGTATACAATATATATAGGCAGCTATAAGGGAAAACACTCTTATATGTGATATCCCTGTGATATATAGCGCCCTGGTGTGTGCTGGCATACTCTCCCTCTGTCTCCCCAAAGGGCTTTGTGGGGTCCTGTCCTCTGTCAGAGCATTCCCTGTGTGTGTTCTGTGTGTCGGTACGGCTGTGTCGACATGTATGAGGAGGATAATGATGTGGAGGCGGAGCGAATGCCTGTAAATGTGATGTCACCCCCTGCGGGATCGACACCGGTGTGGTTGGACTTATGGAAGGATTACGTGAAAGTGTCAACTCCTTACACAAAAGGTCGACGACACAGAACAGCCGGCTACTCAGTTTGTGCCTGTTCCAGCGTCTCAAATGTCATGGGGGGCTCTAAAAACGCCCGCTACCTCAGATGGCAGAAACAGATGTCGACACGGATACCGACTCCAGTGTCGACGACGATGAGACTAGTGTACCCTCCAAATAGGTCCACCCGTTACATGATTGAGGCAATGAAAAATGTATTACACATTTATGATAATACCCCAGGTACCACATAAAAGGGTATTATGTTTGGTGAGAGAAAACTACCAGTAGTTTTTCCTGCATCTGAGAAAATAAAATGAGGTGTGTGAGGAAGCGTGGTCTTCCCCCGGTAAGAAATTGATAATTTCTAAACGGTAATTGGCAGCGTACCCTTTCCCGCCAGAGGATAGGTCACGTTGGGAAACACCCCATAGGGTAGATACAGCGCTTACACGCTTATCAGAAAAGGTGGCACTACCGTCTCCGGATACGGCCGCCCTGAAGGAACCTGCTGATAAAAAGCAGGGGGTTACCCTGAAAGATATAGTCACACACTCGGGCATTATATTGCGACCAGCCATTGCTTCGGCATGGATGTGCAGTGCTCCCGCTGCGTGGTCAGATTCCCTGTCGGAAAATTACTATGGATAGGGACAATATTTTGCTGACAATAGAGCATATAAAAGACGTGGTCTTATACATGCGTGATGCACAGAGGGATATTTGCCGGCTGGCATCAAAAATAAGCGCTAGGTCCATTGCCGCCAGACGGGGGTTATGGACTCGGCAATGGTCAGGCGATGCCGACTCGAATCGGCACATGGAAGTTTTGCCCTATAAGGGGGTAAAACTGTTTGGGGATGGTCTTTCAGACCTCGTTTCCACAGCTACTGCTGGGAAATCGACTTTTTTGCCACAGGCTACCCCACAACAAAAGAAAGCACCGTATCATCAAGTACAGTCCTTTCGGCCCCAGAAAAGCAAGAGGGCTAGAGGCTCATCCTTTCTGCCGAGAGGCAAAGGTAGAGGAAAAAGCTGCAGCACACAGCTAGTTCCCAAGAGCAGAAGTCCTCCCTGCGTCCGGTAAGTCCACAGCATGACGCTGGGGCTGCTCAGGCGGACCCGGGTACGGTGGGGGCCCGTCTCAGAAATTTCAGCGCCCAGTGTGCTCTCTCACATGGATCCCTGGGTCCTTCAAGTAGTATCTCAGGGGTACAGGCTGGAGTTCGAGACGTTCTTCCCCCCGCCGTTTCCTAAAATCTGCCTTACCGGCACCTCCCGCTGCCAGGGAGGCGGTGTTGGTGGCTATTCAACACTATAATCACAACAAGTGATTGTCAAGGTGCCCCTCCTTCAGCAAGGAAGGGGTTACTATTCCACAATGGTTGTGGTACCGAAACAGAACGGTTCGGTGAGACCCATCTTAAAATTAAAATACTTGAACTTTTATATCAGAAGATTCAAGTTCAAGATGGAATCGCTCAGGGCGGTTATTACGAGCCTGGACGAGGGGGATTACAGGGTCTCCCTGGACATCAAGGATGCGTACCTGCATGTCCCCATTTACCCTCCTCACCAGGAGTACCTCAGATGTGTGGTACAGGACTGTCACTATCAGTTCCAGACGCTGCCGTTGGAGTTGTCCACGGCACCGAAGGTCTTTACCAAGGTAATGGCCGAAATGATGATACTCCTTCGCAAGAAGGAAGTTTTTATTATCCCGTACTTGGACGATCTCCTGATAAAGGCGAGGTCCAAAGAACAGTTGGTAGTGAGGGTAGCACTCTCTCGGGAAGTGCTACAACAGCACGACTGGATTATCAATATTCCAAAGTCACAGCTGGTCCCGACGACACGTCTTCTGTTCCTGGGAATTATTCTGGACACAGACCAGAAAAGAGTGTTTCTTCCAGTGGAAGCACACGAGTCCTGAAAAAAAAAAAAAATGGTAGCTTCGTACGAAGCATAATTCCATTCGGAAGGTTCCACGTAAGGACGTTCTAGTGGGACCTGTGGGACAAATGGTCCGGGTCCCATCTACAGATACAACAGCGGATAACCCTGTCGGCAAGAAACAAGTTGTCACTGCTGTGGTGGCTGCAGAGGGCTCATCTACTAGAGGGCCGCAGATTCGGAATACAGGACTGGGTCCTGGTGACCACGGAGGCCAGCCTTCGGGGCTGGGGTGCAGTCACACAGGGAAGAAATTTCCAAGGAGATTTCGCTTCACATAAATATTCTGGAGCTAAGGGCCATTTACAATGCCCTATGCCAAGCAAGGCCCCTGCTTCAGAATCAGCCGGTACTGATCCAATCGGACAATATCACGGCGGTCGCCCATGTAAACAGACAGGGCGGCACAAGAAGCAGGATGGCGATGGCAGAAGCCACAAGGATTCTCCGATGGGCGACCTACACCCGGGAGAATGGGGACTTCTTCCAGAAGTTTTCCAAATGCGGGTAAACCGGTGGGAATGACCACGGGTGGACATGATGGCGTCCCGCCTCAACAAAAAGTTGAAAAGATATTGCGCCAGGTCAAGGGACCCTCAGGCGATCGCTGTGGACGCTCTAGTGACACCATGGGTGTACCAGTCGGTTTATGTGTTTCCTCCTCTACCTCTCATACCCAAGGTACTGAGAATAATAAGAATGCGAGGAGTGAAAACCATACTCGTGGTTCCGGATTGGCCAAGAAGAGCTTGGTACCCGGAACTTCAAGAGATGCTGGCAGAGGACCCTTGGCCTCGTCCGCTCAGACAAGACCTGCTGCAGCAGGGACCCTGTCTGTTCCAAGACTTACCGCGGCTGCGTTTGACGGCATGGCGGTTGAACACCGGATCCTAAAGGAAAAGGGTATTCCGGAGGAAGTCATCCCTACCCTGATCAAAGCCAGGAAGGATGTCACCGCAAGACATTATTACCGCATTTGGCGGAAATATGTTGCTTGGTGTGAGGCCATGAAGGCCCCGAAGGAGGAATTTCAACTGGGTCGATTCCTACACTTCCTGCAAGCAGGGGTGACGTTGGGCCTCAAATTGGGGTCCATCAAGGTCCAGATTTCGGCTCTGTCGATTTTCTTCCAGAAAGAACTGGCTTCACTGCCTGAAGTTCAGACTTTTGTCAAAGGAGTTCTGCATATTCAGCCTCCTTTTGTGCCCCAAGTGGCACCTTGGGATCTCAATGTGGTTTTGGCATTCCTGAAATCACATTGGTTCGAACCACTTAAGACTGTGGAATTGAAATATCTCACGTGGAAAGTGGTCGTACTGTTGGCCCTGGCTTCGGCCAGGCGGGTTTCAGAATTGGCGGCTTTGTCTTGAAAAAGCCCTTATCTGATTTTCCAGATGGATAGGGCAGAATTGAGGACTCGTCCTCAGTTTCTCCCGAAGGTGGTCTCAGCTTTTCACTTGAACCAACCTATTGTGGTGCCTGCGGCTACTAGGGACTTGGAGGATTCCAAGTTGCTGGACGTAGTCAGGGCCCTGAAAATTTATGTTTCCAGGACGGCTGGAGTCAGAAAAACTGACTCGCTGTTTATCCTGTATGCACCCAACCAGCAGGGTGCTCCTGCTTCTAAGCAGTCTATTGCGCGCTGGATTTGTAGCACTGTTCAGCTGGCGCATTCTGCGGTAGGATTACCGCAGCCTAAATCAATAAAAGCCCATTCCACAAGGAAGGTGGGCTCATCTTGGGCGGCTGCCCGAGGGGTCTCGGCTTTACAACTTTGCCGAGCAGCTACTTGGTCAGGGGCAAACACGTTTGCTAAATTCTACAAATTGGATTCCCTGGCTGAGGAGGACCTGGAGTTCTCTCATTCGGTGCTGCAGAGTCATCCGCACTCTCCCGCTCGTTTGGGAGCTTTTGTATAATCCCCATGGTCCTTACGGAGTCCCCAGCATCCACTAGGACGTCAGAGAAAATAAGATTTTACTCACCGGTAAATCTATTTCTCGTAGTCCGTAGTGGATGCTGGGCGCCCATCCCAAGTGCGGATTGTCTGCAATACTTGTACATAGTTATTGTTACAAAAATCGTGTTTTGTTGTGAGCCATCTCTTCAGAGGCTCCAATTGTTATCATACTGTTAACCGGGGTTCCTATCACGTGTTATATGGTGTGATTGGTGTGGCTGGTATGAGTCTTACCCGGGATTCAAAAATCCTTCCTTATTGTGTCAGCTCTTCCGGGCACAGTTCCTACCTGAGGCTTGGAGGAGGGTCATAGGGGGAGGAGCCAGTGCACACCAGATAGACCTAAATCTTTCTTTAGATGTGCCCAGTCTCCTGCGGAGCCGTCTATTCCCCATGGTCCTTACGGAGTCCCCAGCATCCACTACGGACTACGAGAAATAGATTTACTGGTGAGTAAAATCTTATTATTTCTGCATCAGGGTACAGGACACGGAATTAATTCTCATGGTGGCAAAAACCGAGGGTTAGGAGAATGGAGTAGAAGATAGTCAAAGAGAGGGAAAAACACAAAAGGGGAGAGGGCCCTGCTCGTGAGAGCTTACATTCTAAAGGGGAGGGTCAGACAGACAGTGGTGACACAGATTGGGTAGACAGTGAGCATGGAACAGAGGATTAGATGAGAGATGGCGGGGTTTGAGAGCCTGTCTAAAGTTTTGTAGAGCGTCGAAGAGTCTGATAGAGAAAGGTAGAGAATTCCAGAGGTAGGGAGCACCACGACCAATATCTTGGAGTCAGGAATGGGAGAAAGTAATCAGTTGACAAGAGAGGCGGAATGTATTTGTGGAGTGAAGAGGGCAGGTGGAAGTATAAAGGGAGATAAGGTCAGATATGTAAATGGAGGAGGAATAGGTGAGAGCTTTTAAATGTGAAACAGGTACTGGTTTAATGCTAGAGCAAATACACAAGGTGCCAATTGCAGGAATACTATGTATATACCTTCTTGAACATTATGGTTGACATCTGATTTCTGAACATCTTGTATGCTATTTTTCTAGTTCTTTTAACTACAAACAAATTTGTCTTTTTAAATACATTATACTTAAGCAAATAAACATCCTTCTGCTTCTAAAGACAATTGCAGCTGCTCGTATCCTGTGATTATAGGATAAGCGCAGAACACTTATTCATTCTATGGCTGTCCAGAGGTTGAGTCGTAGTGGTTCCAAGCACAAGCCCTTTGCTCACTAACAACCGCATCTCTGGTCCATAGTTAGCGGTCAGTGGGGTCAGGATTCATGATCAATGTTGTAACACAGATAGGTGGCCATGGGGGAGGGTGTTCAATTAGTGCTGAAATTGCGGCAATTTACCGCAATTGCCATTTTCGCAGCAAAAAGTCCCTTTTCGCAGGTATGCGCGCTCCCGCGATATGCCCTATTCATATGAAAATGAGCAAAAACCGGGATTGCCGCGAAAATTGTTGCCGAAAGTGATAAATGGATAAATATGTTTGTACTCCCCCCAAAAAAGCTAAACTAACATCGGATAACAGTATAAAAGTTAATAATGGTTCTAATAAAATAATTTTTGGTAGTTAATGGTCAAATGGCTGTTATATACATTTATTTATTTTTTTTAAATGTAAAAAAATTATAGAACGCAATTATTTTACAGCAAAATAAGTGCTGAAATTAAACTTGCATAAAAATGGATACAAGTATATATTTGGGTCATTTTAGGGAACTTTATACTCCTATCTGCAAATCTAAAAACACTTCTCCCACTCATAAAGCACCCCAATATACCTGTCCCATACCTTGTACCCCAATTTCCATAAATTTGCACTTTCTCTAACGTCCTAAGTGGATGCTGGGGACTCCGTAAGGACCATGGGGGATAGCGGCTCCGCAGGAGACTGGGCACATCTAAAGAAAGCTTTAGGACTATCTGGTGTGCACTGGCTCCTCCCCCTATGACCCTCCTCCAAGCCTCAGTTAGATCTCTGTGCCCGAACGAGAAGGGTGCACACTAGGGGCTCTCCTGAGCTTCTTAGTGAAAGTTTTAGTTTAGGTTTTTTATTTTCAGTGAGACCTGCTGGCAACAGGCTCACTGCATCGAGGGACTAAGGGGAGAAGAAGCGAACTCACCTGCGTGCAGAGTGGATTGGGCTTCTTAGGCTACTGGACATTAGCTCCAGAGGGACGATCACAGGCCCAGCCATGGATGGGTCCCAGAGCCGCGCCGCCGGCCCCCTTACAGAGCCAGAAGACAGAAGAGGTCCGGAAAATCGGCGGCAGAAGACATCCTGTCTTCACCAAGGTAGCGCACAGCACTGCAGCTGTGCGCCATTGCTCCTCAGCACACTTCACACTTCGGTCACTGAGGGTGCAGGGCGCTAGGGGGGGGCGCCCTGAGCAGCAATAAAAACACCTTGGCTGGCGAAAATACATCACATATAGCCCCCAGGGCTATATGGATGAATTTTAACCCCTGCCAGAACCCATAAAAAAGCAGGAGAAAAGTCCGCGAAAAAGGGGCGGAGCCTATCTCCTCAGCACACTGGCGCCATTTTCCCTCACAGCTCAGTTGGAGGGAAGCTCCCCTGGCTCTCCCCTGCAGTCACTACACTACAGAAAGGGTTAAAAAAGAGAGGGGGGCACTAATTAGGCGCAGTATTAACAATACAGCAGCTATAAGGGGAAAAACACTTATATAAGGTTATCCCTGTGTATATATATAGCGCTTTGGTGTGTGCTGGCAAACTCTCCCTCTGTCTCCCCAAAGGGCTAGTGGGGTCCTGTCCTCTATCAGAGCATTCCCTGTGTGTGTGCTGTATGTCGGTACGTTTGTGTCGACATGTATGAGGAGAAAAATGATGTGGAGACGGAGCAGATTGCCTGTAATAGTGATGTCACCCCCTAGGGGGTCGACACCTGAGTGGATGAACTGTTGGAAAACGTCTCATAGGCCGTCAGGGGCTCTAAAGCGCCCGTTACCTCAGATGGCAGATATAGACGCCGACACGGATACTGACTCCAGTGTCGACGGTGAAGAGACAAATGTGACTTCCAGTAGGGCCACACGTTACATGATTGAGGCAATGAAAAATGTTTTACACATTTCTGATCATACGAGTACCACCAAAAAGGGGTATTATGTTCGGTGAGGAAAAACTACCTGTAGTTTTCCTGAATCTGAGAAATTAAATGAGGTGTGTGATGATGCGTGGTTTTCCCCCGATAACAACTGATAATTTCTAAAATGTTATTGGCATTATATCCTTTCCCGCCAGAGGTTAGGGTGCGTTGGGAAACACCCCCTAGGGTGGATAAAGCGCTCACACGCTTGTAAGGGCTCTACCCTCTCCTGAGATGGCCGCCCTTAAGGATCCTGCTGATAGAAAGCAGGAGGGTATCCTAAAATGTATTTACACAGATACTGGTGTTATACTGCGACCAGCAATCGCCTCAGCCTGGATGTGCAGTGCTGGGTTGGCGTGGTCGGATTCCCTGACTGAAAATATTGATACCCTAGATAGGGACAGTATATTTTTGCCTATAGAGCATTTAAAAGATGCATTTCTATATATGCGTGATGCACAGCGGAATATTTGCCGACTGGCATCAAGTCTAAGTGCGTTGTCCATTTCTACCAGTAGAGGGTTATGGACACGTCAGTGGTCAGGTGATGCGTATTCCAAACGGCATTTGGAAGTATTGCCTTAATAAGGGAGGAGTTATTTGGGGTCGGTCTTTCAGACCTGGTGGCCACGGCAACAGCTGGGAAATCCACTTTTGTACCCCAGGTCGCCTCTCAACATGAGAAGACGCCGTATTATCAGGCGCAGTCTTTTCGTGGACAAGCGGGCAAAATGTTCCTCATTTCTGCCCCGTGACAGAGGGAGAGAAAAAAGGCTGCAGAAATCAGCCAGTTCCCAGGAACAGAAACCCTCTCCCGCCTCTGCCAAGCCCTCAGTATGACGCTGGGGCTTTACAAGCAGAATCAGGCACGGTGGGGGGCCCGTCTCAATGAATTTCAGCGCGCAGTGGGCTCACTCGCAAGTAGACCCCTGGATCCTTCAGGTGATATCTCAGGGGTACAAATTAGAATTCGAGACGTCTCCCCCTCGCCGTTTTCCTAAAGTCGGCTTTACCGATGTCTCCTTCTGACAGGGAGACAGTTTTGGAAGCCATTCACAAGCTGTATTCCCAGCAGGTGATAATCAAGGTACCCCTCCTGCAACAGGGAACGGGGTATTATTCCACACTGTTGTGGTACTGAAGCCGGACGGCTCGGTGAGACCGATTCTAAATCTAAAATCTTTGAACACTTACATACAGAGGTTCAAATTCAAGATTAAGTCACTCAGAGCAGTGATTGCGAACCTGGAAAAAGGGGACTACATGATGTCTCGGGACATCAAGGATGCTTACCTTCATGTCAAAATTTACCCTTCTCACCAAGGGTACCTCAGGTTTATGGTACAGAACGGTCACTATCAGTTCAGACGCTGCCGTATGGATGGTCCACGGCACCCCGGGTCTTTACCAAGGTAATGGCCGAAATGATGATATTCCTTCGAAGGAAGGGAATTTTAGTTATCCCTTACTTGGACGATTCCCTGATAAGGGTAAGATCCAGGGAACAGTTGGAGGTCGGTGTAGCACTATCTCAGGTAGTGTTGCGGCAGCACGATTGGATTCTCAATATTCCAAAATCGCAGCTGGTTCCGACGACTTGTCTTCTGTTCCTAGGGATGATCCTGGACACAGTCCAGAAAAAGGTGTTTCTCCCGGAGGGGAAAGACAGGGAGTTATCCGAGCTAGTCAGGAACCTCCTAAAACCGAGCCAAGTCTCAGTGCATCAATGCACAAGGGTTCTGGGTAAAATGGTGGCTTCCTACGAAGCAATCCCATTCGGCAGATTCCACGCAAGAACTTTCCAGTGGGACCTGCTGGACAAATGGTCCGGGTCGCATCTTCAGATGCATCAGCGGATAACCCTGTCACCAAGGACAAGGGTGTCCCTCCTGTGGTGGTTGCAGAGTGCTCATCTTCTAGAGGGCCGCAGATTCGGCATTCAGGACTGGGTCCTGGTGACCACGGATGCCAGCCTGCGAGGCTGGGGAGCAGTCACACAGGGAAGGAATATCCAGGGCTTATGGTCAAGCCTGGAGACATCACTTCACATAAATATCCTGAAGCTAAGGGCCATTTACAATGCTCTAAGCTTAGCAAGACCTCTGCTTCAAGGTCAGCCGGTGTTGATCCAGTCGGACAACATCACGGCAGTCACCCACGTAAACAGACAGGGTGGCACAAGAAGCAGGAGGGCAATGGCAGAAGCTGCAAGGATTCTTCGCTGGGCGGAAAATCATGTGATAGCACTGTCAGCAGTATTCATTCCGGGAGTGGACAACTGGGAAGCAGACTTCCTCAGCACGACCTCCACCCGGGAGAGTGGGGACTTCACCCAGAAGTCTTCCACATGATTATAAACCGTTGGGAAAAACTCGACAGGTATTGCGCCAGGTCAAGGGACCCTCAGGCAATAGCTGTAGACGCTCTGGTAACACCGTGGGTGTACCAGTCAGTGTATGTGTTCCCTCCTCTGCCTCTCATACCCAAGGTACTGAGATTGATAAGATGGAGAGGAGTAAGCACTATATTCGTGGCTCCGGATTGGCCAAGAAGGACTTGGTAACCGGAACTTCAAGAGATGCTCACGGAGGATCCTTGGCCTCTACCTCTAAGAAGGGACCTGCTCCAACAAGGACCCTGTCTGTTCCAAGACTTACCGCGGCTGCGTTTGACGGCATGGCGGTTGAACGCCGGATCCTGAAGGAAAAAAGGCATTCCGGATGAAGTCATCCCTATCCTGATCAAAGCCAGGAAGGATGTAACCGCAAAACATTATCACCGCATTTGGCGAAAATATGTTGCGTGGTGCGAGGCCAGTAAGGCCCGACGGAGGAAATTCAACTGGGTCGATTCCTACATTTCCTGCAAACAGGAGTGTCTATGGGCCTGAAATTGGGGTCCATTAAGGTTCAAATTTCGGCCCTGTCAATTTTCTTCCAAAAAGAACTAGCTTCAGTCCCTGAAGTTCAGACGTTTGTAAAAGGGGTACTGCATATACAGCCTCCTTTTGTGCCTCCAGTGGCACTTTGGGATCTCAATGTAGTTTTTTGGGTTCCAAAAGTCACATTGGTTTGAACCACTTAAATCTGTGGAGTTAAAATATCTCACATGGAAAGTGGTCATGCTGTTGGCCCTGGCCTGGGCCAGGCGCGTGTCAGAATTGGCGGCTTTATCCTGTAAAAGCCCTTATCTGATTTTCCATTCGGACAGGGCGGAATTGAGGACTCGTCCTCAGTTTCTCCCTAAGGTGGTTTCAGCGTTTCACCTGAACCAACCTATTGTGGTGCCTGCGGCTACTAGGGACTTGGAGGACTCCAAGTTGCTAGACGTTGTCAGGGCCCTGAAAATATATATTTCCAGGACGGCTGGAGTCAGAAAATCTGACTCGCTGTTTATCCTGTATGCACCCAACAAGCTGGGTGCTCCTGCTTCTAAGCAGACTATTGCTCGTTGGATTTGTAGTACAATTCAGCTTGCACATTCTGTGGCTGGCCTGCCACAGCCAAAAATCTGTAAATGCCCACTCCACAAGGAAGGTGGGCTCATCTTGGGCGGCTGCCCGAGGGGTCTCGGCTTTACAACTTTGCCGAGCAGCTACTTGGTCAGGAGCAAATACGTTTGTAAAATTCTACAGAATTGATACCCTGGCTGAGGAGGACCTGGAGTTCTCTCAATTGGTGCTGCAGAGTCATCCGCACTCTCCCGCCCGTTTGGGAGCTTTGGTATAATCCCCATGGTCCTTACGGAGTCCCCAGCATCCACTTAGGACGTTAGAGAAAATAAGAATTTACTTACCGATAATTCTATTTCTCGTAGTCCGTAGTGGATGCTGGGCGCCCATCCCAAGTGCGGATTGTCTGCAATACTGGTACATAGTTATTGTTACCAAAAAATCGGGTTATTGCTGTAGTGAGCCATCTTTTCTAGAGGCTCCTCTGTTATCATGCTGTTAACTGGGTTCAGATCACAAGTTGTACAGTGTGATTGGTGTGGCTGGTATGAGTCTTACCCGGGATTCAAAATCCTTCCTTATTGTGTACGCTCGTCCGGGCACAGTATCCTAACTGAGGCTTGGAGGAGGGTCATAGGGGGAGGAGCCAGTGCACACCAGATAGTCCTAAAGCTTTCTTTAGATGTGCCCAGTCTCCTGCGGAGCCGCTATCCCCCATGGTCCTTACGGAGTCCCCAGCATCCACTACGGACTACGAGAAATAGAATTATCGGTAAGTAAATTCTTATTTTTTCACCCCAAAAATGGCATATCACTATTGGTCAATTAAAAATAATTAAAAAAACTTCTAAGTGAGTAATTAGTCATTCAGGAGTGACTCGGGGGTTCCGAACCAAATCCCGCCATTTTTAACTGAAAAAAGGGGTTTTTACCCAAGTTTATCACCTGCTGAGTTGGTGACTTGAAATTTGCGGTAAAATTACAGTGAACCCGTTTTCGCGGACAATTGACTAGACGTTTGGTGAAAATACCGTGAATCGCGGTAAATTCACGTCTTTTTACCGTGAAAACGCATTTTCGCCAGGAATTGAATACCCCCCTATGTTGGGTGAGAGCTGGCTCACCTGGTCTTTTGGACACCACTTGGTCCTGTTACTGTAGTTGTAAGATAACCCTAGCTTTGCAGTATGTATGTTGATCCACTGCACTCATCACTACCGTGTCAGGGGTGCAAGTGGGATGTGACCACATTGTTTACACTAAAACATCATTTGTCTTACGTCCTAGAGGATGCTGGGAACTCCGTAAGGACCATGGGGTATAGACGGGCTCCGCAGGAGATAGGGCACCTAAAAAGAACTTTGACTATGGGTGTGCACTGGCTCCTCCCTCTATGCCCCTCCTCCAGACCTCACTTAGATCTTGTGCCCAGAGGAGAAAGGGTGCACTGCAGAGAGATCTCCAGAGTTTTCTGTTGAAGAAGAATTTTGTTAGGTTTTTTATTTTCAGGGAGTCCTGTTGGCAACAGGCTCCCTGCATCGTGGGACTGAGGAGAGAGAAACAGAGCTGGCTTGTCAAGTTGGGCACTGTTTCTAAGGCTACTGGACACCATTAGCTTCAGAGGGAGTCGGAACACAGGTCTCACCTGGGGTTCGTCCCGGAGCCGCGCCGCCGTCCTCCTCACAGATGCCGAAGATAGAAGCCAGGTGAGTATGAGAAGGCAAGAAGACATCAGGCGGCAGAAGACATCAGATCTTCATGAGGTAAGCGCGCAGCGGTAAGCTGCGCGCCATTGCTCCCAGTACTCACACACAAGCAGGCACTGAAGGGTGCAGGGCGCAGGGGGGGGCCCTGGCAGCAATATTCCTCATTTTGTGGCAATATAAGCAGGATTAGGCTGTGGCACAGTAAATCAACAAATCCCCCGCCATTTTTTATATAAGTTTACTGGGACCGATGCCCGCCGTCGGGTGGGCGGGGCTTGATCCTCAGCACTAACCAGCCCCATTTTCTCCACATAGAAACTACCGGAGGAAAAGCTGGCTCCCTGATCTCTCCCCTGCTGAACCTTCACAGGCTGGAAAAAAGAGGAGGGGGGGGCACTTTGGAACGCAGTGAGTGGGAATTAAGGCTATATATATAAAAAGCGCTATCTGGTATATATATTCCAGTGTTTTTAAGCGCTGGTGTGTGCTGGCATACTCTCTCTATGTCTCTCCTAAGGGCCTAGTTGGGGTTTTGTCCCCTTATAGGTTAATCCCTGTGTGTGTGGGGTGTCGGTACGTGTGTGTCGACATGTCTGAGGCGGAAGGCTTCTCCAAGGAGGCGGTGGAGCAAATGAGTGGTGTGTCCCCGTCGGTTGTGCCGACTCCGGATTGGATGGACATGTGGCATATGTTGAATGCAAGTGTGGCATCTTTACATAAAAGGCTTGATAAGGCTGAATTAGGGGGGACATCAGGGGGTCAATCCTCGGATTGGACCGACTCACAGGGCCCGTCGGGGTCTCAAAAGCGTCCCTTAACACAAGACACTACTACCGACACGGATTCTGATTCCAGTGTCGACTATGACGAAGTAAAATTGCACCCTAGGGTGACTAAAACCATTCAGTGTATGATTGTGGCAATAAGGGATGTGTTGCATATTGAGGATGAACCCTCGGTCCCCGACACAAGGGTACACATGTTTAAGGAAAAGAAACAGATTATTAATTTTCCCACAGCTCATGAATTAAATGATTTCTTTGGAAAAGCTTGGGAGACTCCGGAAAAGAGACCGCAGATCCCCAAAAGAATTTATATGGCATACCCCTTCCCTAAGCAGGACAGGGAGATTTGGGAATCATCCCCCACTGTGGACAAGGCCCTGACGCGCTTGTCCAAGAAAGTGGCGCTACCGTCTCCTGACACAGCGGCCCTTAAGGACCCTGCAGATCGCAGGCAAGAAACTACCTTAAAGTGTATTTATTCTCATACGGGGGCTGTGCTAAGACCGACAATTGCGTCGGCATGGGTGTGTAGCGCAATTGCAGCTTGGACAGATGAGCTGACAGATCAATTTTATAATATGGATAAGGATACTATATTCTTAACTCTAGCCCATATAAAAGACGCAGTCTTATTTATGAGGGATGCTCAAAGGGACATTGGATTGCTGGCTTCTAGGGCAAATGCCATGTCTATCTCAGCGAGAAGAGCCTTATGGACTCGCCAATGGACGGGTGATGCGGATTCCAAAAAACATATGGAAGTACTACCCTATAAGGGTGATGTATTGTTTGGGGATGGGCTGACGGACCTGGTTTCCACAGCTACAGCAGGTAAATCAAATTTTTTACCATATATTCCCCAACAGCAAAAGAAAGTAACACCCTATCAGATGCAGTCCTTTCGGTCGCACAAGTCCAAAAGAGGTCGGGGATCCTCTTTCCTCGTCAGAGGTAAGGGCAGAGGCAAAAGAGCACCTGCTTCGGCAGGTGCCCAGGAACAAAAGTCCTCCCCGGCTGCTCCAAAACCCACAGCATGACGCTGGGGCTCCCCTGAGGGACTCCGCACCGGTGGGGGCACGTCTTCGACTTTTCAGTCAGGCCTGGGTCAGATCAGACCTGAATCCCTGGGTGTTGGAATTAGTTTCCCAGGGGTACAAACTGGAATTCGACGAGGTGCCCCCGCGCCGATTTTTCAAATCGGCCCTACCAGCTTCCACATCGGAAAGGGATGTAGTGTTAGCTGCAATTCAAACTCTGTGTATACAGCAAGTGATAATCAAGGTTCCCCTGCACCAGCAGGGAAGAGGTTACTACTCAACCCTATTTGTGGTCCCGAAACTGGACGGTTCGGTCAGACCTATTTTGAATCTGAAATCCCTAAACCTGTACATAAAAAGATTCAAATTCAAAATGGAATCACTCAGAGCGATAATAGCCAACATGGAGGAGGGGGAGTTTATGGTGTCTCTGGACATAAAGGATGCGTACCTTCATGTCCCTATATATGCCCCTCATCAGGAATACCTGAGATTCGCTGTACAGTATTGTCATTACCAATTTCAGACGTTGCCGTTTGGACTTTCCACGGCCCCGAGGATTTTCACCAAGATAATGACGGAAATGATGGTGGTCCTGCGCAAGCATGGAGTCACAATTATCCCATACTTGGACCATCTCCTGATAAAAGCGAGATCAAGGGAGAAATTGCTGAGCAGTGTGGCACTCTCTCTGAGAGTACTCCAGCAACATGGTTGGTTTCTAAATCTACCGAAGTTACAGTTGATTCCGACAACTCGACGACCGTTCCTAGGTATGATACTGGATACGGAACAAATAAAGGTCTTCCTCCCAATAGAGAAAGCCCAGGACATCCAGAACATGGTCAGAGACCTGCTAAAACCGAAAAGGGTGTCAGTTCACCAATGCACTCGAGTTCTGGGAAAAATGGTGGCGGCCTACGAGGCCATTCCCTTCGGAAGGTTCCATGCAAGGATTTTTCAATGGGACCTTCCGGACAAGTGGTCCGGGTCCCATCTGCACTTACATCGGAAAATAACTCTGTCCCAAGGGGCCTGAGTGTCTCTCCTGTGGTGGTTGCAAAGTGCTCACCTGCTGGAGGGTCGCAGGTTCGGGATTCAGGACTGGATCCTGGTTACCACGGACGCGAGCCTCCGAGGATGGGGAGCGGTCACACAGGGAAAAAACTTTCAGGGACTTTGGTCAGACCAGGAGTCCTGTCTACACATCAATGTGTTGGAACTCAGGGCCATTTACAACGGCCTTCGACAAGCGGAGAGTCTTCTTCGAAACCTACCGGTTCTGATTCAATCAGACAATGTCACAGCAGTGGCTCATGTGAACCGCCAAGGCGGGACAAGAAGCAGAGTCGCGATGGCGGAAACCACCAGGATTCTTCGCTGGGCGGAAAATCATGTAAGCGCTCTGTCGGCTGTCTTCATTCCGGGAGTGGACAACTGGGAAGCAGACTTCCTCAGCAGACACGATCTCCATCCAGGAGAGTGGGGACTTCATCAAGAAGTCTTTGCAGACATAACACGTCTTTGGGGAACTCCTCAAATAGACATGATGGCGTCACGCCTCAACAAAAAGCTTTGGAGGTATTGTGCCAGGTCTCGGGACCCTCAGGCAGTGGCAGTAGACGCTCTGATAACACCGTGGGTGTTCAAATCGGTCTACGTGTTTCCTCCTCTTCCTCTCATCACAAAAGTGTTGAGGATCATAAGGCAAAGAAGAGTACAGACGATACTCGTCCCAGACTGGCCTCGAAGGGCCTGGTACTCAGATCTACAAGAGATGCTCACAGGAGATCCCTGGCCTCTTCCTCAGAGGGAAGACCTGTTGCAACAGGGGCTACGTTTGACGGCATGGCGGTTGAACGCCGAATCCTAGCGAAAAAGGGGATTCCGGAAGAGGTCATCCCTACTTTAATAAAGGCTAGGAAGGAGGTGATGGTTAAGCATTATCACCGTATCTGGCGAAAGTATGTGTCTTGGTGTGAAACCAAGAATGCACCTACGGAAGATTTTCATCTCGGTCGTTTTCTCCACTTCCTACAGACAGGAGTGGATATGGGCCTGAAATTAGGCTCTGTTAAGGTTCAGATTTCGGCCCTCTCGATTTTCTTTCAGAAGGAATTGGCTTCTCTTCCAGAAGTCCAGACGTTTGTAAAGGGAGTGCTACACATCCAGCCTCCTTTTGTGCCTCCAGTGGCACCGTGGGACCTCAACGTGGTGTTGCAGTTTCTAAAATCACACTGGTTTGAACCGCTTAACAAGGTTGAGTTGAAATTTCTTACTTGGAAGGTGGTCATGTTGTTGGCCTTGGCATCGGCAAGGCGAGTATCAGAATTGGCGGCTTTGTCACACAAAAGCCCTTACTTGATTTTTCATGTGGATCGAGCTGAATTGAGGACACGTCCGCAATTTTTGCCTAAGGTGGTTTCTTCATTCCATGTGAATCAACCTATTGTGGTGCCTGTGGCTACAAGTGACCTGGAGGATTCCAGATCCCTGGACGTAGTCAGGGACTTAAAGATTTATGTAGCCAGGACGGCTAGAATTAGGAAAACAGAGGCCCTGTTTGTCCTGTATGCGGCCAATAAGATTGGCGCACCTGCTTCGAAGCAGACTATTGCTCGCTGGATCTGTAATACGGTTCAACAGGCTCACTCTACGGCTGGATTGCCGGTACCAAATTCGGTTAAGGCCCATTCCACTAAGAAGGTGGGCTCTTCTTGGGCGGCTGCCCGAAGCGTATCGGCATTACAACTTTGCCGAGCGGCGACTTGGTCGGGGTCAAACACTTTTGCTAAATTCTACAAGTTTGATACCCTGGCTGATGAGGACCTAGCGTTTGCTCAGTCGGTGCTGCAGAGTCATACGCGCACTCCCGCCCGATTGGATGCTTTGGTATAAACCCCATGGTCCTTACGGAGTCCCCAGCATCCTCTAGGACGTAAGAGAAAATAAGATTTTAAACCTACCGGTAAATCTATTTCTCCTAGTCCGTAGAGGATGCTGGGCGCCCGTCCCAGTGCGGAAACTCTGCAAGACTTGTATATAGTTGTTGCTAACATAAGGGTTATGTTACAGTTGGAATAGGTCTTGGACCGTTACTGTCGTTTGTTCATACTGTTAACTGGTTATGTATGATCCAGGTTACATGGTATGATTGGTGTGGGCTGGTATGAATCTTGCCCTTGGATTGCTAAATCCTGCCTTGTATTGTCCATCTCCTCTGAGCACAGTTCTCTAACTGAGGTCTGGAGGAGGGGCATAGAGGGAGGAGCCAGTGCACACCCATAGTCAAAGTTCTTTTTAGGTGCCCTATCTCCTGCGGAGCCCGTCTATACCCCATGGTCCTTACGGAGTCCCCAGCATCCTCTACGGACTAGGAGAAATAGATTTACCGGTAGGTTTAAAATCTTATTTTTTATCTGTAGCTTAAAAAGGGGCAATGTAAATCCCTGGGAGGTCATGTAATATCTTTGCACTTCAATGAGCACGTTTTTGTAGCAGGTGTATTCACTTCTCACATTATCTTTCTGGCTATTTGGTGGCTACAGGTGGTGGAAAGTGTTTTCCTAACTGGTTGAAATTATATGGCTGAGTATATCTGCAGCTAAACATGGTACCCATACTCGTTACTATTTTCCCACCCAATTTGTACTTCTAGAATTAATTGGCCGTAGATTACACTGTGCATGTACCCAGAAGAACCGCTGACCTGATTAATATCTTCACATATCGGTCAGGCAGACATTGACCATGTAATCCTCTGTGCGGTCATGTCCAATCACAGTAATGTTTTGTTGCATTTAGCTGTTCATCCTGAATGATATTGGCCAGGTCTTTCAGGTTTAAGGGCCCTACACACTGGCAGATCTCACTGCACGATATGAACGTTCTCATTTGTTCATATCATGCAGTGTGTAGGCACCAACGATTAACGATGCACGGGCCCGCGCTCGTTAATCATTGGTGCCCCGTCGCTTATGCATGCAGGCCAATATGGACGAGATTGTCCATATTAGCATGCAGTGCTATGGAGCCGGGTGATGGGGGGAGTGAAGAAACTTTGTTACCTCCCGTCTGCCGTATCGGCGGTCGGGCAGCTCGGCGGCGGGTCGCCCAGTTTGTAGGGCCCTTAGCCTCGTGAATGGTTATATGTATGTGTACAGAGATCTGTAGGCTAGGCAGGCGCACTGAGGGGCCCATTGCAGCTGTGTAGAAGTACGTTAAGAATGGCAAATATTAAGATTGATGTTTTATTTTGATTAATGTCTAGCAGTAAAGGTTTCACAAAAGTACAGAAGACTTCTTAGGTTGATGGCAGTGTTTGTTTTGTATAAAACAATGCTTAAAGCTACAATCCCATGAAAAATGTGCATTTTTAATTGTTTCATTTCTTCAGGCTGCTATTTCATTTCTAGTTCTGCAAAGTGTCATGCACTTACTATGGTAATCACAGTCATATGGCCATGATGTAGTGAGCAGAGATGCTTTGGAACACCTATCTGAGCTCTATTTGCTCATCTCACTCCTCATCCCCTCTGCTGTTGTGAGACGGTGTCTGCAGTAGACCGTCACAGGCATTACAGTGGACCATTATAGCGGACATGATAATGTTGCAGATAGTTTCGATAAATATTCTGTATAAAGTCCTGAATTAAGGGCAGTGGACTGGCATTATTATCATATGATGCTTCCTGGGAAGTGAAGGCTGCGTTTGGATGTGACCTGTAATCTGCAATATACTGGTTGCAGTGTCATCTTGTGGGGATTTATGCTCCGCTACAGTTCTCCTAATCACCTTATTTAACAAAATGTCATGCGCCCCCATATAATGTCACAGCGTATTTCATGTAAAAGAGCTAATGATGGCGTACACAAATATGAGGGTTTCAGTCATAACAAATAATAGTTTAAGATAAAGCTGTGATTGTGGGTTTATTATTATTATTATTATTATTATTATTATTCAGTCTCAATTGGTTCAGGTTTCTCCGCAGGGTTTAACACTGAGTAAAAGAGAGTGAATATTGTGGGACATGGCAGCCTGTGTTGTGTGTTATTCCGTGTTGTTAGCAATGTGATAACCAGCACTTATGTACACTCTGCAGGACAGCGTGGACTATTGCGTCATTGGAGTCAGTATTTTGTCACAGTTGACCAATGAAATCAACCAGGTAAGTGACACCTTCTTGACACTTTGCCAGACGTGGGGTAAAGGGCATTATCACTGAGAATCCCTGATGGCAGCTAGGCCTATTTATTCCTGTTCGCTACTGTTTACAGGTAATTCCCTGGCTCATTAAGCCCAGTGTCCTGCATGTATCACTGGACGCTGTGCGCTGCGGTATGTGCATAGAGGGAGTGTGCTGGGATTACTCGCAGCCATTTGTGCTTGTTATCTGTGGGATCAGATCGCACAACATGCACAGCACACTGATTAGTGGTATATAAATACAGCAGAGCTGCTACAGTGTGTTCTGGCTTCCAGCAAGTGCTACTGTATGTGCATTTATCTGCCTGCCCATGTACTGCTCATCTGTTTCCTAGTCTGTGTGTCATACAGAAGCACAGGGCGCTCTTGGCTCACACTGCACACATCACACGCCTGTCCCTCTCCTGATCACTTACAAAATCAAATTACTGTTTCTCTGACGTCCTAGTGGATGCTGGGTACTCCGTAAGGACCATGGGGAATAGACGGGCTCCGCAGGAGACTGGGCACTCTTAAAAGAAAGATTAGGTACTATATCTGGTGTGCACTGGCTCCTCCCTCTATGCCCCTCCTCCAGACCCCAGTTAGAATCTGTGCGCGGCCAGAGCTGGATGCACCTAGTGGGCTCTCCTGAGCTTACTAGAAAAGAAAGTATTTGTTAGGTTTTTTATTTTCAGTGAGATCTGCTGGCAACAGACTCACTGCTACGAGGGACTGAGGGGAGAGAAGCAAACCTACCTGCTTGCAGCTAGCTTGTGCTTCTAAGGCTACTGGACACCATTAGCTCCAGAGGGATCGAACACAGGGCCCTACCTCGATCGTCCGTTCCCGGAGCCGCGCCGCCGTCCCCCTTGCAGAGCCAGAAGACGGAAGAACCAGGAGAAAATCGGCGGCTGAAGACTCCGGTCTTCAATAAGGTAGCGCACAGCACTGCAGCTGTGCGCCATTGCTCCCACAGCACACCACACGCTCCGGTCACTGGTGGGTGCAGGGCGCTGGGGGGGCGGCGCCCTGGGCTGCAATAAGTATACCTTTTTGGCAAATGTGCACATAATACAGTTATAAACTGTATATGTGCCTAATCCCCCGCCATACACATAATTAAAAAAGCGGGAGAAGCCCGCCGCGGAGGGGGCGGGGCTATCTCCCTCAGCACTCCGGCGCCATTTTTTCTTCACAGCTCCGCTGGAAGGACGCTCCCCAGGCTCTCCCCTGCAGTATACACTACAAGAAGGGTAAAAAAGAGAGGGGGGGGCACATAAATTTAGGCGCAAAAGGTGATATAAGCAGCTATTGGGGGAAAATTCACTTTGTGTTAGTGTAAATCCCTCTGTTATATAGCGCTCAGGTGTGTGCTGGCATACTCTCTCTCTGTCTACCCAAAGGACTTGGTGGGGTCCTGTCCTCAGTCAGAGCATTCCCTGTGTGTTTGCGGTGTGTCGGTACGGCTGTGTCGACATGTTTGAGGAGGACGCTTACGTCGAGGCGGAGCAGGTGCCGATAAGTGTGATGTCGCCCCCTGCGGGGCCGACACCAGAGTGGATGAATATGTGGAAGGTATTAACCGACAGTGTCAACTCCTTGCATAAAAGGTTCGATGACGCAGCTTTGGGACAGCCGGCATCTCAGCCCGCGCCTGCCCAGGCATCTCAGAGGCCATCAGGGGCTCAAAAACGCCCGCTACCTCAGATGGCAGACACAGATGTCGACACGGAGTCTGACTCCAGTGTAGACGAGGATGAGACAAATGTACAGTCCACAAGGGTCATCCGATGCATGATTACGGCAATGAAAAATGTGTTGCACATTTCTGACATTAACCCGGTTACCATTAAAAAGGGTATTATGTTTGGGGAGAAAAAGCAGCCAGTGACTTTTCCCCCATCTGATGAGTTAAATGAATTGTGTAAAGAAGCGTGGTGTTCCCCAGATAAGAAATTAGTGATTTCTAAGAGGTTACTAATGGCGTACCCTTTCCTGCCAACGGACAGGTTACGTTGGGAAACATCCCCTAGGGTGGACAAGGCGCTCACACGCTTATCAAAAAAGGTGGCACTGCCGTCTCAGGACACGGCCGCCTTAAAGGAGCCTGCAGATAGAAAGCAGGAGGATATCATGAAGTCTGTGTATACACACTCAGGTACTATACTGAGACCTGCAATTGCTTCAGCATGGATGTGTAGTGCTGCAGCTGCTTGGTCTGATACCCTGTCAGATAACATTGATTCCCTTGACAGGGATACTATTTTGCTAACCATAGAGCATATTAAAGACGTCGTCTTACATATGAGGGATGCACAGAGGGACATTTGCCGGCTGGCATCTAGAATTAATGCAATGTCCATTTCTGCCAGGAGAGTATTATGGACTCGGCAGTGGACAGGTGATGCTGATTCTAAAAGGCACATGGAGGTTTTGCCTTATAAGGGTGAGGAATTGTTTGGGGACGGTCTCTCGGACCTCGTATCCACAGCAACAGCTGGGAAGTCGACTTTTTTACCTCAGGTTCCCTCACAGCCTAAGAAAGCACCGTATTATCAAGTACAGTCCTTTCGGCCTCAGAAAGGCAAGCGGGTCAGAGGCGCTTCCTTTCTGCCCAGAGGCAGGGGTAGAGGGAAAAAGCTGCACCAGGCAGCCAGTTCCCAGGAACAAAAATCATCCCCTGCTTCCACTAAGTCCACCGCATGACGCTGGGGCTCCACAGGTGGAGCCAGGTGCGGTGGGGGCGCGTCTCCGGAACTTCAGCGACCAGTGGGTTCGCTCACAGGTGGATCTCTGGGTTCTACAGGTGGTATCTCAGGGATACAAGCTGGAGTTCGAGGCGTCTCCCCCTCGCCGTTACCTCAAATCAGCCTTGCCAGCTGCTCCCAAGGAAAGGGAGGTAGTACTGGCGGCAATTCACAAGCTGTACCTTCAGCAGGTGATAATCAAAGTTCCCCTCCTTCAACAGGGACGGGGTTACTATTCCACAATGTTTGTGGTACTGAAACCAGACGGTTCGGTGAGACCCATTCTAAATTTGAAATCTTTGAACGCTTATATAAGGAAGTTCAAGTTCAAAATGGAATCGCTCAGGGCGGTTATTGCAAGCCTTGAAGAGGGGGATTTTATGGTGTCACTGGACATCAAGGATGCTTACCTACATGTCCCCATTTACCCACCTCACCAGGAGTACCTCAGGTTTGTGGTACAGGACTGTCATTACCAATTCCAGACGTTGCCGTTTGGTCTGTCCACGGCACCGAGGGTATTTACCAAGGTAATGGCCGAAATGATGATACTCCTTCGAAAGAAGGGAGTTATAATTATCCCATACTTGGACGATCTCCTTATAAAGGCAAGGTCCAAGGAGCAGTTGTTAGTCGGAGTAGCGCTATCTCGGGAAGTGCTACAACAGCACGGCTGGATTCTGAATATCCCATAGTCGCAGCTGATTCCTGCGACGCGTCTGCTGTTCTTGGGCATGATTCTGGACACTGAACAGAAGAAGGTGTTTCTCCCGGAGGAGAAGGACCAGGAATTGTCATCTCTGGTCAGGGACCTCCTGAAACCAAAACAATTGTCGGTGCATCACTGCACGCGAGTCCTGGGAAAGATGGTAGCTTCTTACGAAGCAATTCCCTTCGGCAGGTTCCATGCAAGGATCTTTCAGTGGGATCTGTTAGATAAGTGGTCCGGATCGCATCTTCAGATGCATCGGTTGATCACCCTGTCCCCGAGGGCCAGGGTGTCTCTGCTGTGGTGGCTGCAGAGTGCTCATCTTCTCGAGGGACGCAGATTCGGCATTCAGGACTGGGTCCTGGTGACCACGGATGCAAGCCTCCGAGGTTGGGGGGCAGTCACTCAGGGAAGAAACTTCCAAGGGCTGTGGACAAGTCAGGAGGCTTGTCTGCACATCAATATCCTGGAACTAAGGGCCATATACAACGCCCTGAGTCAAGCGGAGCCTCTGCTTCAAAACCAACCGGTGCTGATTCAGTCAGACAACATCACGGCGGTCGCCCATGTAAACCGACAGGGCGGCACAAGAAGCAGGATGGCGATGGCAGAAGCCACAAGGTTTCTTCGATGGGCGGAGAATCACGTGCTAGCACTCTCAGCGGTGTTCATTCCGGGAGTGGACAACTGGGAAGCAGACTTCCTCAGCAGGCACGACCTCCACCCGGGAGAGTGGGGACTTCATCCAGAAGTGTTTAAGCTGATTGTAAATCATTGGGAAAGGCCACAGGTGGACATGATGGCGTCCCGCCTCAACAAAAAGCTAAAAAGATATTGCGCCAGGTCAAGGGACCCTCAGGCGATAGCTGTGGACGCTCTAGTGACACCGTGGGTGTACCAGTCGGTTTATGTGTTCCCTCCTCTGCCTCTCATACCCAAGGTACTGAGGATTATAAGAAAGAGAGGAGTAAGAACTATACTCATCGTTCCGGATTGGCCAAGAAGAACTTGGTACCCGGAACTAAAAGAAATGATCTCAGAGGACCCTTGGCCTCTGCCGCTCCGACAGGACCTGCTACAGCAGGGGCCCTGTCTGTTCCATGACTTACCGCGGCTGCGTTTGACGGCATGGCGGTTGAACGCCGGATCCTAATGGAAAAGGGCATTCCAGATGAAGTCATTCCTACGCTGATTAAAGCTAGGAAGGATGTGACAGCAAAACATTATCACCGCATATGGCGAAAATATGTTGCTTGGTGTGAGGCCAGGAAGGCCCCAACAGAGGAATTTCAGCTGGGTCGATTTCTGCACTTCCTACAGTCAGGAGTGACTATGTTCCTAAAATTGGGATCCATTAAAGTCCAGATTTCGGCCCTGTCTATTTTCTTTCAAAAAGAACTGGCTTCACTTCCTGAAGTTCAGACGTTTGTTAAGGGAGTGCTGCATATTCAGCCCCCTTTTGTGCCTCTAGTGGCACCTTGGGATCTTAACGTTGTGTTGGATTTCCTGAAATCCCACTGGTTTGAGCCACTTAAGACCGTGGAGCTAAAGTATCTCACGTGGAAAGTGGTCATTTTATTGGCCTTAGCTTCGGCTAGGCGTGTGTCAGAATTGGTTGCTTTGTCCTGTAAAAGCCTATATCTGATTTTCCATATGGACAGGGCAGAATTGAGGACTCCAATTTCTCCCAAAGGTGGTATCAGCGTTTCATTTGAACCAACCTATTGTGGTGCCTGCGGCTACTCGGGACTTGGAGGATTCCAAGTTGCTGGACGTTGTCCGGGCCCTGAAAATCTATGTTTCCAGGACGGCTAGAGTCAGGAAAACCGACTCGCTGTTTATCCTGCATGCACCCAACAAGCTGGGTGCTCCTGCTTCTAAGCAGACTATTGCTCGCTGGATCTGTAGCACGATTCAACTTGCACATTCTGCCGCATCCTAAATCAGTAAAAGCCCATTCCACGAGGAAGGTGGGCTCTTCTTGGGCGGCTGCCCGAGGGGTCTCGGCTTTACAACTTTGCCAAGCTGCTACTTGGTCGGGATCAAACACTTTTTTGCAAAATTCCACAAGTTTGATACCCTGGCTGAGGAGGACCTTGAGTTTGCTCATTCGGTGCTGCAGAGTCATCCGCACTCTCCCGCCCGTTTGGGAGTTTTGGTATAATCCCCATGGTCCTTACGGAGTACCCAGCATCCACTAGGACGTCAGAGAAAATAAGAATTTACTCACCGGTAATTCTATTTCTCGTAGTCCGTAGTGGATGCTGGGAGCCCGTCCCAAGTGCGGACTTTCTGCAATACTTGTATATAGTTATTGCTTAACTATAGGGTTTTGTTATGAGCCATCTGTTAAATGAGGCTCAGTTGTTGTTCATACTGTTAACTGGGTATAGTTATCACAAGTTGTACAGTGTGATTGGTGTGGCTGGTATGAGTCGTACCCTGGATTCCAAATCCTTTCCTAGTAATGTCAGCTCTTCCGGGCACAGTTTCCCTAACTGAGGTCTGGAGGAGGGGCATAGAGGGAGGAGCCAGTGCACACCAGATATAGTACCTAATCTTTCTTTTAAGAGTGCCCAGTCTCCTGCGGAGCCCATCTATTCCCCATGGTCCTTACGGAGTACCCAGCATCCACTACGGACTACGAGAAATAGAATTACCGGTGAGTAAATTCTTATTTTTTACATTTAGTGAATGAACCCTTTGTATTTTTGGTAAAGAGTCCTTTTAAGGTTATGGAAACTTTAATGAATAATATATATAGCAGCAGTGGCCAAACTCAGTCCTCAAGACCCCTAACAGTCACGTTTTCCAGGCCACCTACAGATTAGCTTTTCCCAGAATTTTGCGTCTTATTCTCATTGTACCCGCACATAGAGCCTGATTCATGTTTGTTAAGGGGGGTACTCACTGAGAGATCCATGCTTAAAATCTAAGCAATCTACTTAACTCGGATATCAAGATTTACGCAAAAATTTTAGCCCTACGATTGAATAGTGTATTACCACACCTTGTCCATAATGATCAGGTGGGATTTATCCCCGGCCGCCAAGCTCGTGACAACACAAGACGTATTGTTAGCCTTGCTCACTACATTAACCTTACGCACACTCCTGCCCTTTTGCTTTCTCTGGACGCAGAGAAGGCGTTTGACAGGATAGGTTGGCCCTTCCTATTCGAAACACTTGCCCATTTCGGCTTTCATGGGGAATTTCTCACAGGAATCCAGGCCTTGTACTCGAGCCCCTCCGCCAGAGTATCCGTGAATGGAGTGCAGTCGGACCCTCTAGTTATCTCCAACGGCACCAGACAGGGCTGCCCACTCTCGCCTCTGATCTTTGCCTTAGTTATAGAGCCTCTAGCAGCCCGCATCCGAGCCTCGCCCGACATCGGGGGATTGAAGGTGGGGGGTTCTACTTATAAAATCTCTCTATTTGCAGACGATGTCCTCCTATCGCTTTCCTCACCACACACTTCTTTGCCGAACCTTCTTGACCTCCTCCTTGAATATGGCCAAGTTTCGGGGTACAAAGTTAACTGGTCCAAAACGGAGGCTCTCCCCTTCCACATCCCCCCTCCCCGATTATCCCACATGCAAAGCAACTTTAAATTCACCTGGTGCGCCTCTAAAATCCGTTACCTGGGGATCTTTATTACACGCTGCTATGGAGATTTATATAAGGAAAACTTTTCGCCACTGTTCAAAAACCTTAAAGCCGACCTCCATAAATGGCAATCACTAATTATCTCCTGGTTGGGGCGCATTGTAGCTCTGAAAATGAACATTGTCCCCCGCCTACTTTATTTGTTTCAGACACTACCAGTGAAGGTTCCGGAATCTGTTTTAGCACAAGTCCACTCATGGCTGCTCCGATTTGTGTGGAGAAACAAGGTGCCTAGAATAGGCTTCTCAACCCTGCGCAAACCAGTGCAGGAAGGAGGTAGAGGTTTCCCAGACATCCGCCTATATTATTTGGTCTCCCACCTTAGCCAGGCGGTAACCTGGTTCGCCCCTACACAGACTTTACGTTGGCTTCAGCTGGAGTCGGCACTTAGCCACACCCCATCTTTGTCATCCCTACTCCTATCCCCCCCTAGATCCAGATCTCCCCATCTACAATTGCACCCGGTACTAGATTTCACCTGTCAGATCTGGGACTATTGCACGCGTCGCTTTCACTTACTGTCATCTCCCTCGGCGCTTACCCCCTTATGGGACAACCCTTCATTTGCACCGGGTCAGTCATTGTCCCGCTCGGGTCCATGGGTGGAACGGAACATTCGCTTTGCTCAGGACATGCTCTCCGATGGAACTTGCGCTCCTCTATCGGACATCATGACGAAATTTGACTTCCCGGAGGCAAACCCTTTCACCTATTTCCAGCTGAGACATTTTATCACTTCTTTATCAAACTCGTCCCCGTTCCAACCTCTCACCACGATGGAGTCCTACTGTTACCACAAACCACTCGAGCGAGGAATCATCTCTCTGCTGTATTCCCTTCTCCAGAATCGGGATCAGAAGACGACCCCGGCCTTCGTGCTCCAGTGGGAACGGGATCTAGGGCCGGTACCTGAGGACTATGATTGGTCGGACATCTTCGCTGCGGTCGCGAAGTCCTCTATCTCAACCCTGGTAAAGGAAAACGCATATAAAATCCTATACAGGTGGTATCTTGTCCCCTCAAGACTCCACAAAATGTTTCCATCCTCATCACCCATGTGCTGGCGAGAATGCGGGGAACATGGCTCTTTCCTCCATATTTGGTGGACGTGCCCTAAAATCACAATATTCTGGGATGCAGTCGCACGTCTGTTGAGTGCAGTACTCCAGACCCAAGTACAAAAAGCCCCTTGGTCCTTCCTACTAGGCCTCCCCATTACTAACGCACCCCCAAACTCCGGTAAACTGCTGACACAGATCCTAAACGCAGCTAGATGCTCAATTGCCCTTCAATGGAAACAGAGGGAGCCCCCCCCTATTAGGCAGGTCATCAACAAAGTATGGTATCTCGCAAGCATGGAAAAAATCACTGCATATCTCCATAATAGATCTTTCCAGTTTCTTCTGAGCTGGGAACTATGGTTCGATTCACAGGCTCCCGCAAGTGGATTACGATCCCCCGGGAGCTCGATGGCTCTACTGCTCTGAGTACGGTGCTCACCTATGCTGACAAGTGGTTACAAGCTCGCCCCCCAAATGTGACCCCTTCGTGTCCCTCAGGCAGCATTTTCCCTTTATATACTAACGCCCTACACGTGATCAGCGGATAGTGGAGGCGCACTAGCGGCGCCCCCAAACCTGGGTCTTCCCCCCCCCCCCCCTATCCTACTCCCATCCCGTCTTGTCCCGCTCCCGCATGTCGACCTTTTCATGTGTCGACCATTTTCATGTGTCAACCATGTGTCCATGTCGACTATGTCAATGTCGCCCAATAGCGGTCGACCTAATGACTGTCGACCATAACATGGTCGACCATTCATACCGCAACCCTCTGTACATGTTACATCTGCCCCATCTGCAGTGCAGCAAGGTTTTTCCCAGGTGCTTGTTATTTTGCTTTCCTTACAAACTGAATCAGGCTTATAGGGGGCAATTCAATTATGTGCCGGACGTAGCAAGCATTTTTAGGGTACCATAGGTTAGCGAGCACTTTAGGTTAGTCGGGCATGTAGCCGGCCAGGTGAAAGGAAAAAGTCGGGATGCCATTGCTGGCTTTTAAACACAGCGGCAACTTCGCCTACAATTGAGTTCTGTACATAGTGTCCTAGGTACTTCAAATTAGTTTTTTATGTTGCAACATAATTGGTATAAAATCACAGATTAACCTCAACTATGTGTGACACGAGGAATGGCACGGGTCACTCGTATTAGATGCTTTGCCTTTTTACCCTGATTAGCGAATAAGTCGCACACACAAGCTTCATGAAATGCCAGCGTCAGTACTCAATACTTTTTTCTGAATTTTGCATCTTAATTTGCTAATGTTCTAAGTAGCTATTCGTGTACTAAGTACTTAGGATTAGAATTTGTTGTCGCAAAGGAATTGGTATAAGTAAGCATAACATTGCACGGAGCGAGTCAAGAACGTCATACCCTCCGACATGACCCATTCCGCTGGGTAGAAATTGCTCTGTTCCTGGATTTACTAGCCAGTGGCAGTTACAGAGGTGGGGCTGCAGCACAGTCCACAATTCAAATAGGGGAGTGAGTCCTGGCCAGTGATGTTTTGCAGTGTTTGGGGTGACAGTTGGTGTGGCTCCCCAATTTTCAGCCCCACCTCTGCAACTGCCACTGTCGAGGAAGTCCAGGAACAGAGCATTTTGTACCTAATGGAAAGGGTCATGCCGGAGGGTATGCAGCTTCCGCCTTTTACCCAGATTGTGGAACTTTTTTTCCTGAATTTTACATCTTAATTCTTTAAAATTGTATTAAATGTTTAGGATAGTATTTTTGGTGCAAAATAATTGATTAAAAGTAGCAGATTACGACACATACTTAATAAAAAAAACTTGCATAGCAAAGTTTTAAAATCCCTCTGCATGCCTAGTGGAGCTGTGAGGATAGATGTATCTGTAGCTGGTGAGCAGGCAAGTCGTTACAGTCACATATTAATATTTCCCAACTGACACATTCTAACGATCCACAGGGGTGTGGTATTGAAGGTCGACAGTGTCTAGGTCGACCACTATTGGTCGACAGGGTCTGTAGGTCAACATGGTCTAGGTCAACAGGTCAAAAGGCCGACGTGAGTTTTTACAAAATTTTGACCTGGAACCCCAATTAGTGCACCGTGTACCCTTGCATGGCTCTCTTCACTCGCCATGCTCTGGGCAAGGTGCCTCACTCCGCTACCGCTGCGCTCGGCACGGGTTACCGTTCCCAATTGTAGCCACGTGGATGGTAAAGTATGAAAAAGTTCACAAAAAGAAACAAAAATGTGAAACACTCATGTCGACCTAGTTACTATCTACCAATAGTGGTTGACCTAAGTCTTGTCGACCTAGAGACCAGATACCGATCCACAGATGGTCGGAATACAGTACATGAAGGTCTATGGGCTTCTGAGGGCTAAGTTTGCCCACCCCTGATATATGTGATGGTGATGAAGGTCTGAGGGGCACCTTGATTCCAGTACCAGGGTTTTTGTGTGTTTTGTTTTTCTCCGGTCATAAATCTACCAGGTGCAGAATATACCCATGATAAAGTACAGCAGGGAGTTTATTATCCCTTATAATACACAAGGTTTATAATGGACAATAAGTGATGTCCTCAGCTCACCAGTTATACAGATATTTACAGTAGGTTTTTCTTAATATAGTAACACAGCTTGTTTAGTGTAAACCTACTACAGCATTGTTTTTTGTGTATTTATTTTAGCAGAACAATCCTCATCACTATAACGGACCATCACTGGATTAGTTTTTTGTTTTGTTGTGCTATAGAAAATTTTCTTAATAAAATCGAGCAGAATGCTGAAGTATAAATTCTATACCTCCGCTCGCCTAGTGACCATTGATGTCCTGTAACGAAACTACCAGCGGGGATGGCTGAATACTAATAATCTGGGCAGACTGGATCTTGTTAAAATTGTGCCAACAAATACTGGATTTACTTCACACTAATTAAAATACAGTTATGTACATTGTTGGGGTCTTGCCTAAGCTGGACAATAACGTTTAATGTTTGAACAGAGTTTTCTTGTGCTCGTTATGCAGAATCGGAGATCCTGAATTTTTATCTGTGATAGTATGGAAAATGTATATATTAGATATATGGGATTCATATTTCTGGTGTGCTGGACAATGTAAAATTAGTTACATGACTAGATGATTGACCAGCACGGGGCAATTGTGTTTTGCAGGCTGATGCCACACACCCCCTGACCAAGCACCGTAAAATCGCCTCATCCTTCCGAGACTCATCCTTGTTTGATATCTTCACACTGTCCTGCAACCTACTCAAACAGGTACAATAGTCTGGTGACTTTAAACCCCTATCACAGTACATCTGGCTGGATGGGGGGCACTACTGCAGCTGCAGATAGGATGCCCAACACAGCAGTCTGGCTTCAGTACAATATTTCCTGACATTCCTTTATTTATTTTACTTCAAGGCATCAGGAAAGTCTTTGCTCCTGTCTGACGGGTCTCAGCATGATCTGCTCATGCAGCTTCTCAAACTCACCCACAACTGTCTGAACTTTGACTTTATTGGCACATCGACCGATGAGTCCTCTGATGACCTCTGCACAGTGCAGATCCCCACAAGCTGGCGCTCAGGTGAGGACTGGGTAGCTGGGTCGGTGATGGGCAGGTAGGGCATAAGAAGCGATATGTAGGGAAGATAAGGGTCCATCATTATCATGTCATTCTCTTCTTTTCTCTGCAGCTTTCCTGGATTCGTCCACACTACAGCTCTTTTTTGACTTGTATCATTCCATTCCGCCAAACTTCTCCCCACTGGTGAGTGCATGTTACAGTTTGTCTCATTATGCCCCTCCCATAATAGGTCACCCGCGAGGAGTTCCTCTAACGCAGGTCTGATTTATCCTCCAGGTCCTCTCATGTCTGGTACAGATTGCATCTGTGCGGCGTTCCTTATTTAATAATGCAGAAAGAGCCAAGTTCCTCTCTCACTTGGTGGACGGAGTGAAGAGAATTTTAGAAAATCCCCAAGTAAGTGTGTGAAGGATTTTGAGTCATGGGGTTACCAGGCAGTGAGTGCACCCCATAACTCTCCATCAGAAATGTTGTATCTGTACACAATTGCCTGCCCATGTACAAGAACGTTTTTTAACACGTGGCTTCCTATAATTATTATCTGGCCATATCCAAACCACTAGTGATCTCACTGACTGTTGCGTTTCTTCTACAGAGCCTGTCTGACCCCAATAATTACCACGAGTTCTGCCGTCTGCTGGCCCGGCTGAAGAGTAATTACCAGCTAGGAGAGCTAGTCAAGGTGGAGAATTACCCCGAAGTCATCAGACTCATCGCTAACTTTACAGTCACCAGTCTTCAGGTACACAAGGGCATGATAGGGGTGGTGCTGAGGCCAGGAGTAGAAGACTAACATCCTTAGGCACGGACTGAATAGTAATTACTGACCGCTTAGATCCTCCGTTTCTGGTGATTTTGAATATGTGCCCAAAATCAGACCATGAGCATAGTGTAGGGAAATTGTTGTTAAAGAACTTTGTATACTAGCAGTTGGCAACATAATATCTTAGTGTCGTTTTCCTGGTGGCCTTAAAGAGGCCTTTGCTGAGAAGTATCAGCCACACATATCAGAGGAGCTGTGTAACCTTAAACAGTAGTGTAGCCTATAGCTGGTGACTCTAACTAACTTGCAACACAGACCACACGGCGCCCTTACTGATTGAGATACTAGTACCTTTTAAAGTTGCCGCTGTTAGGACATGTGACTCATTGGAGAGCTGCAGGCTTGGCCACCTGTTGTATTGTTTGTCAGTAACTTTAAGGTCACATGTAAATGGAGCATCCGTACCACAAAGACGATTAACAAGCCGCGGTTCTGGTTCTTGTTTTTAATTTACCAAATGTTTCTTCTTATGGTAGGAAGGACATTATTGCAAATTTGTGTGTATAAAAGAGCGAGAAATTACCATTAGTTTAATTCCATGGAATACTCCACATCAGCCTACACAAGTGGTGTACTCACTAGATGGATGTCTTTGAGAATCTCTCTAGCAGTTTTATAACGTTAGGCAGCCCTGGTGTATATCAAAGAAATCAAATTAACAGTCATAATTCTCTCATCCGATAAAGGTGTGAAAACATGACCACCCCACTGCATTGCAAGTGGTCTGCCCACCCAGGAGGTTGTCACCCGTCTTTGTATAATGTGCCCTTACAGTTGCCAGCACCTGACATTTATCTTAACTAAATGTTGGATTATTTTGGAACAGTACAAATTACATAAACAAATTAGCAAAACAGCGACTTACGGTACAAGACAATTTAGGACAAATACATGGTATATTAACATCAGAGGACAGGACACTGAAATAATCCTCATGGTGGCAGAATCTGAGGGTTAGGTGCCATTGTAGGGAGTATAGAGTAGAAGATAGTCTAAGAGAGGGAAAAAGCACATGAGGGAAGAGGGCCCTCCTCGTGAGAGCTAACGTTCTAAAGGGGAGGGGCAGACAGTCGGGTGACACAGATTGGTTAGCAGTGAGCATGTAATAGAGGGTTAGGATGAAAGAAGGGCTGAAAGTGAGCCATGCAGCAGAGGGTTGGGATGAGAGATGGGGTAGAAGTGAGCCATGTAGCAGAGGGAGAGGATGAGAGATGGAGTAGAAGTGAGCCATGTAGCAGAGGGTTGGGATGAGAGATGGGGTAGAAGTGAGCCATGTAGCAGAGGGTTGGGATGAGAGATGGAGTAGAAGTGAGCCATGTAGCAGAGGGTTGGGATGAGAGATGGAGTAGAAGTGAGCCATGTAGCAGAGGGAGAGGATGAGAGATGGGGTAGAAGTGAGCCATGTAGCAGAGGGTTAGGATGAGAGATGGGGTAGAAGTGAGCCATGTAGCAGAGGGTTAGGATAAGAGATGGGGTAGAAGTGAGCCATGTAGCAGAGGGTTGAGATGAAAGATGGAGTAGAAGTGAGCCATGTAACAGAGGGAGAGGATGAGAGATGGAGTAGAAGTGAGCCATGTAGCAGAGGGTTGGGATGAGAGATGGGGTAGAAGTGAGCCATGTAGCAGAGGGTTGGGATGAGAGATGGGGTAGAAGTGAGCCATGTAGCAGAGGGTTAGGATAAGAGATGGGGTAGAAGTGAGCCATGTAGCAGAGGGTTAGGATGAGAGATGGAGTAGAAGTGAGCCATGTAGCAGAGGGTTAAGATAAGAGATGGAGTAGAAGTGAGCCATGTAGCAGAGGGTTGGGATGAGAGATGGGGTAGAAGTGAGCCATGTAGCAGAGGGTTAGGATAAGAGATGTGGTAGAAGTGAGCCATGTAGCAGAGGGTTATTATAAGAGATGGAGTAGAAGTGAGCCATGCAGCAGAGGGTTAGGATAAGAGATGGAGTAGAAGTGAGCCATGTAGCAGAGGGAGAGGATGAGAGATGGAGTAGAAGTGAGCCATGTAGCAGAGGGTTGGGATGAGAGATGGGGTAGAAGTGAGCCATGTAGCAGAGGGTTGGGATGAGAGATGGAGTAGACGTGAGCCATGTAGCAGAGGGTTGGGATGAGAGATGGAGTAGAAGTGAGCCATGTAGCAGAGGGAGAGGATGAGAGATGGGGTAGAAGTGAGCCATGTAGCAGAGGGTTAGGATGAGAGATGGGGTAGAAGTGAGCCATGTAGCAGAGGGTTAGGATAAGAGATGGGGTAGAAGTGATCCATGTAGCAGAGGGAGAGGATGAGAGATGGGGTAGAAGTGAGCCATGTAGCAGAGGGTTAGGATAAGAGATGGGGTAGAAGTGAGCCATGCAGCAGAGGGTTGGGATGAGAGATGGGGTAGAAGTGAGCCATGTAGCAGAGGGTTAGGATAAGAGATGGGGTAGAAGTGAGCCATGTTGCAGAGGGTTGGGATGAGAGATGGGGTAGAAATGAGCCATGTAGCAGAGGGAGTGGATGAGAGATGGGGTAGAAGTGAGCCATGTAGCAGAGGGTTGGGATGAGAGATGGGATAGAAGTGAGCCATGCAGCAGAGGGTTGGAATGAGAGATGGGGTAGAAGTGAGCCATGTAGCAGAGGGTTGGGATGAGAGGTGGAGTAGAAGTGAGCCATGTAGCAGAGGGTTAGGATGAGAGATGGGGTAGAAGTGAGCCATGTAGCAGAGGGTTAGGCTAAGAGATGGGGTAGAAGTGAGCCATGTAGCAGAGGGAGAGGATGAGAGATGGGGTAGTAGTGAGCCATGTAGCAGAGGGAGAGGATGAGAGATGGGGTAGAAGTGAGCCATGTAGCAGAGGGTTAGGATGAGAGATGGGGTAGAAGTGAGCCATGTAGCAGAGGGTTAGGATGAGAGATGGGGTAGAAGTGAGCCATGCAGCAGAAGGTTAAAATAAGAGTTGGGGTAGAAGTGAGCCATGAAGCACAGGGTGAGGATGAGAGATGGCTGGGTTTGATGAAGAAGTGGGTCTTGAGAGCCCGTTTAAGGTTTGTAGAGAGTCTGAGAGTGTGATGGGGAGAGGTGGGGATTACCATGGTCAAAATCTTGGAGGCAGGAATAGGAGGAAGTAATCAGTTGGCAGGAGAACATTATAGCTCCAATACATCAATAATGCCCCTTCCTACTTTGTCCTTTTTTCCAGCACTGGGAATTTGCCCCCAATTCGGTGCATTACCTCCTGAGCCTGTGGCAGCGTCTCGCGGCGTCTGTGCCCTACGTGAAGGCTACGGAACCTCATCTTCTGGAAACCTACACACCGGAGGTGACCAAAGCCTACGTTACATCTCGCCTGGAGTCTGTGCACATTATCCTCAGGTTCGAGGACTGTTCCATTTAACAGCATTGCATTTATCCATAGAGCATGAACGCTAGCATTGGGGTTATGTAAAGCACAGTAGATTGCTGGCTAGACTCGAGTAGTTCCATTTAGCACATAAATCACAAGTTAGTTGAGATACCATAACATTTATCTTTGGTGGTTGAGCACACTGCCAGCATGTGACTGATTGCATTTCTGTAGGGACGGACTTGAAGACCCCCTGGAAGATGCAGGTCTGGTGCAGCAACAGCTGGACCAACTTTCCACCATCGGGCGCTGCGAGTATGACAAGACTTGTGCTCTCCTAGTGCAACTATTCGACCAATCAGCACAGACCTATCAGGAGCTTCTGCAGAGTGGGTCCGCCCCCAGTATGGAGCTGACTGTGCAGGAAGGTGAGGACACGTGGGGGAGAATGAGAACTTCGTCTTTTTATTCTTAGTAGGTCTCCTTTTTTGTTGTGGTTAAGGAGCGAGTATAGTAACTGTTACAAAATATATGTATGAGCAGCGTATGTGTTAATGAGCTGAATATACATGAAATAATTGGAGTATCTACACTTTACTGAGTAAGTTACCATGATAGAAAGTGAGGTCCTTCTCTAACAGAGCACATACTACAAACACAGTGGAATCCGCTTAATCAGTCTGGCAGCACTTATCAGGTGCATGAAAGGGAGGGGTCACAGCAAGCAGATATCAAAAAGTGTGGGGGTGGCTTTTTTTCCCCACGGTATCCCCCAGCACACTAAATAGTATTTGCAACAATACTTTGAATTTCTATTACCATATAGATTTTGAGATATTTGTTGCATATATTTGCAAATACATGGTAAGCTGCTTCAAGGCTTCTCTGATTACCGGCAGTCCCTACACTCCATGATGACAGTACCCACAGGATACGGTCATTAGGTCGACCACTATCGGCACGAGTTTTTAAAAATGTAAAAAAAAAAAATTTGAACTTTTCAATACTTTACGATCCACGTGGACTACGTTTGGAAATAGTAACCTGTGCCGAGCGCAGCGGTGCAGAGCGAAGCACCTTGCCCGAAGCACGACGAGCGAAGCGAGGGTACACGATGCACTAATTGTGGTTCCCCGTCACTTTACGAAGAAAACGACACCAAAAAAGTAAAATCAAACAATCATATTGACCTTTATCCATGTCGACCTGATGACCATGTCGCCCTAATGGATGTCGACCAATAGTGGTCGACCTAATGACCCATACCCGTACGCACTTAGATCCATGTAATTGTCTTGTAAGGCCTCATGATAAAGGCCCGTACAGAAATACACCCAAATTGAGGGCTAGCTTACCTAGGAGCCACCCCTGGGATCTCCAAGTAGCACTAAAGGAACCAGCCTTCCAAGTGCTGATCCCTCATAATGTGACTGGAAGACTGCAGAAATGTATGTGTGGGTTCATAGACCGGGCCAGCAATGCTACAGCAAATCAAATAAGTGCTGTTTCAGGTATTCCACTTGCATGGGATCCCTGTAGTGTTATGAGGGGGCATACAGTCAATAAGTCAACTTTGTGGTCCTGAATGCGCCCGCTGAGTCTGTCTGCCCATCGCCTATATAAAGTGGACGATTGTGAAATATTGTCAGATAGGGGATTCCTTTGGCAGGAACCCATCATTCCACCTTCTCCTAGTGGGTGATATCTACTTTATCCTTGGGTTATAGGAAATATCTATAGGCTCAATCTGATCTACTTTCTCTCTTGTGACTATCTTTAGCATGTTGCCAGTGTCCGTACGTTCTGATGTTGGCACTTGGACGTCTCCTCTGATTCCTTCAGCCTATAAACTGTCACCTTTCTTTTGGATCAGGGCGACTCACTTGGCTGGTTTACATTATTGGCGCAGTGATTGGCGGCCGGGTCTCTTTTGCCAGCACCGATGAGCAGGATGCTATGGACGGAGAACTGGTGTGTCGGTACGTATGAAGCTCTGCAGAGCAGCTGTAATGTGTCCTGTTCAGTTTAGAAGGTACTGGTAGTATTGTTTAATTTAAGGAGGTGGCAGGAAGGGTATCTAAGGCTTATTGTATCTATAATTAGCAGATTCAATATGGGGTTTTCACATTAGCTACAATGGGAAGTTCTACCGAGCATGATGCACATCAATACGAAGTACATGTATAAGGATTGGGATATAGAACACTTTGGGAGACCTCAAGTTTAAAGAACCAAATGAATATGGTCTGATTCCTGGGGCTTATAAGAATGATGCAGGTATCAGCCACAGGGGCACTAGAAAGTGTTTTAAGGCAAACGACTGAAAGTGCTTTAAGATCTGTTCTGCTAGATGAGGAGACATCACCGCTAGAAGACACATTCACATTAAATGCCATGTAATGATGAGATTCACAGATATAATAATAAAGCATAAAGGCCTGAAATTATAGCAGGATTTGAAATATGATCAAAGAATGCAAACACAGAACATTGAGGCGTGATTCAGTCAGGTGAGGGTTGCCACGTGCAGTGTGATAACCCAGGTAAAGTGCCCGGAGCAATTCAGTATTGGGTCCTGTAATCAGCCCCATGCCTGCATTAGGGCTTAAGATCGCTCGTGTCTGTTTGTACTGCCGGGTGGAGCTGTGGTGGATGCCGGCGTCACATGCTCAGGCTTTAGATCAGTGATTGCCGTAAACAAATTAAGGAAGCAACCACAGATGATGAATCCACAAGCAGGGAACGTATTAGATTTGCAGCAAATACAGAAAAAAATACTTGTAGGTGTAATTGATGAGCTCTCAGTCACATGTAGATTGTATGTGGGTCAGTGTTACACGTTTACTCACTACAGAAGTATTGTTCTCAATTTTTCAAATAATTTCAAAACACCAATCGTCCGTACGCCAGGTCAGATGAATTTAAAAAAAAAATTTTTTTATGTCTGGCATAAATCATGTAATAAAGCTAAGCACACGCTATACATTGATTGGCACGATTTGCCAATAATTGGGAGAATGGCCAAAGTTATTGTATAGTGTGTACAAACGGGCGATTTGCCAATAATTCAGGAAAATCTTGCCCACACACACGAACGATCGATTTTCCAATCTGTCGTCCCAAACCAAAGATCTATGCCACAATCTCTCAATATCGACCAGTGTGTGTACATTCTCAATAATCTGCCCATATTTCCTATGTTTCCCTGTCACTATGTCATTCTCCTTGCGGGCAGACATACGCAAATGCAGTATGATGTGGCAGAAATCTGTAACGTAAAAAAAAAAATTCTTTTAGTGTGTAGCTCAGATATTACGTGTGTACGATATTCTAACATAAAAGGGATAAGACCAGCATATACCTGCTTAGTCTACGTGGTACATATAATGAGAAGGCATGAATACAGGGTGTAATAAGGGAATATGCCAAATACCTCATCACTATGGGGATTTATACCTTGCAAGAAAACCCACATCACACGAAGGAGATACAAGAAGATACTTGGTTCTAATACATGATTCTACAATATGTAACAAATGTATCGCTCTGCAATAAAGATGTAACCGCATCAGAAAGGGGATGATGTATACTGAACCACTGAGCGGTATATTTACTAACCAGATTCTATCTATTATGTTCTAGAGGGTGCTAGGTAAATGATAAGTAATGTGGGGATCAGTGATTACGTCCTATGACTATGGGCTGGATGTAATGCAATGCGAGACGGCCGGAGCTCTGAGATTCCAGCCGAACTCGTACGTTTTGTTGAAGCAGCAAACATTTACAAGGCAAAACCAGGTTGCCCCACCTGCATCTTTCCACCTGCAGTGCAACATGGTTTTTGCCCATTAGTGTGCTAACCACTCTGAATAACCCCCTGAGCCAATAGTTATCCATTCAGCAGCCACAATAGCAGCACATTCTGATTTAACCATCTACCTTTAGCTAGTGCATAACTCCATTCACAAAACCCCAAACAGTTCATGTTTTCCAGGTCTCCTGGTGCTTCCCATTTAGCCAATCAAATACACTTGGCACACTGCAAAGTTGCTTTGATCACATCGGCACCAATGCTCTGAGGCTGGTTCTTTTGGAACATTATACACACGGTTATATATACAATTCATTTATTCTCTCTTCTGCCTTCTGACAGAGTGCTGCAGCTGATGAACCTCACAGACTCGCGCCTGGCACAGGCTGGCAATGAGAAGCTGGAACTCTCCATGCTGAGCTTCTTTGAGCAATTCAGGAAAATATACATTGGGGATCAAGTACAGAAGTCATCCAAGGTAGGTGGGGTGGGAAAGGGCCACAGTGTCCATATCAAAGTGCAGTGAAGAGAATGGTGCATTGTACAGTCCGTGAGAGGGGACTTAGTCTTCTAGTTATTATGCGGTGTTGGAGAGGAGAAGTTCTGTATATAACATGAAGAATATATAATTGATCTCAGACTTGAAAACAGGAGGCCGCTTACACGTCATGTTTGTTGTCTGATCTCCGCTTCCTTCTCTCCGCTGCAGCTTTACCGCCGTCTCTCGGAAGTGTTGGGTCTGAATGATGAAACCATGGTGCTGAGTATCTTCATCGGTAAAATGTAAGACCTGAGTGTGACCACCCGCTCTCAGCTTTATGAGACATTCTCAGTAACAGAAGCATTAACAAGTTCTTTTGTCTTCCCTACAGAATCACGAATCTCAAGTACTGGGGTCGCTGTGAGCCCATAACGTCCAAGACTCTGCAGCTGCTGAATGACTTGTCCATAGGATATCCTAAACACTTTGCAGTGGATTAGTGCACAGTAGCACAGTGATATAGGGGTGTAGACTACAATAGACAGTAGAAGCTTGTGTCCTGGGAGGTGTAGTGGTTCCAGTGGGAGGAACATTCATGTAGCAGTCCAGCAAACACTATGGGGGTTATTCAGAGATGGACGCAGATCATGCTCCCGCAGCCGCCCTCGGACGCCCATCGCCTGTCAATCATCATGTGATCACATGGTGAAGGGTCGTGCACGCGCACTATGGCCGTAGTGGGGGGGGGGGCACAGACTCAAAGGACGCGCCCAATGCATGCAAAAGCAGCTTCTCCATCCATCTCTGGTCAAAACCTATGTCTGCTGACTATAAGTCCCTGCACACAAATGTTTGGTTTCACTATGGCCTGCTAGTGTCATTGAAAATGCGCATGTAGACAGGTGATCATCTTACAATATTCCATCATGCCCAGTAGCAATGCCATCAATTTGATTGGTTGATTATGTGACATTACAATTGTTTTGGGGCCACCACATTTTGTGACATTGCAGAGCGGTAGGACCAGCTTTACAGTCAGAGAGGCCGATGTTATCAATCGTGTTTTCACAGAAAAACAGCCTTTGCCGCATGTTTTTTGTGGCTTTTAGTATCGGCTGCAGGTACAGATGGAGCCACACTCATTGAGCGTGGCTACATCACAGGCGGGGACGAGCGGTGTGCCTAGACGCGCCTCGGCCCGTCGACGAGCATACACAGATGCTCCCATTCACTTTCAATGGGGCACGTGCGCGTTGACGACGATTAGCGTTGCTCCATCTGTATCAGTGATTTTATGCCGGACATTTTGTGAGTTAAGGCGAGTACACACGGGTGAGATAATGACTATGGTCGATTTTGACTTTGCGATTTCCCTGGAACTCCCCGGAGCCCAGAACTACCGATATTGACTATATACACTGTGCGATTTTGACTATATACAAATTTGCCTATACTAGAAACTAGATTGTACACTTTCTAGTGAAAACTGCCTGCACAGTCTATTCTTTCTTGCGATACCGAGCCGCTGGGGATGCACGTCGGTATCGCATAGTGTATACATATGGTGCGATATACACTATATTTTCTTCTGATATGGACTATATAGTCTATATCGGAAGAAATAACGCACCGTGTGTAGGCCCCTTTACACAAAAATCTTTCAGAGCATCTCCGTTCCCATGTGCTCTATGGACACTGCAATGTTGCCAAATGTATCACGATCCAAAAAGGGTTTTTTCGGAGGTTGAAGGCTGTAGATAACACTGGATCATCTTCATCTGTATGTATCAAAATGCTGCCGTCTGGACTGCTTTTCCTATATCTTGCTGTCCAGACATTTGCACTTTAATACATACAGATGAGGATAATGATCACAAAACAATTGTAATTATTGATATAGTTTGTCACTGGTGCTGCTCAGTCCTATCCTCAAGGCCCACTAACAGTGCATTGTTTTTGTGCATCTCCTCAAAAGGATTTTGTCTTTCATCTGATTGGTGGTCACTGTGGTGTAGAGTGTAGTGTGTGTGTGTGTGTGTGTGTGTGTGTGTGTGTGTGGCGGGATGTAATCTGCATCCCACAGCCGCAGCAAGCAGACAATGTCATTTTTTTGTAAGGAAGGACAGTTAAGTTCCAGTCAGACAAGGCCACACCGGTGGCTTATTGCAATCATCAGTGGGGCAGTAAATGTTCTTCTCAGCCCTAAGTGACCTCCACGTTCCATCCTAATCGGAATACTGTTGTTTTGGTTTCAGGCCATGCTACATGTCCGTTGGAAGAGGGATCTCTTTGCTGTCTGACTTTGGTTAGGGCTTTGAGGACCTATGTACAGAGGAACCAGGAATTGTGCAGGGTGAATGACCTTTGGTCTTTAAGATGCCCACAAGAAAGGAAGGTCATTGCTATGAGTAATTATACAGTAATAAGGCTTACATTGGGACAGGTTTGCCTGTCCCTGTACTGGTTATGGCACATTTTACTGGAAAGGTGGGTGCCTTTTAGGTGACGTGGCATCTTGCCTCAGCTGAGCAGTTGTCATACAAGCTCCTCATCTTTGGGTCACATCTTCACAAATTTGGAAACTTTCAACATTGTTTAATGTAAAGGTGTGGAACAGCACAACTTCTGAGAGCACTTTTCCATAGCATAATTTCTCAGCGCACTCTTCCACAGGGACAGCTGTGGGATATTTCCTGTGTTCCCCAGATGGATAAAAGAGAAATGGGGTTAATACTTTCTTTCTGAGTCCACCGGGCGCGATGGGCACTCTCCCTCTGCACTCTTGTTTTTTCATCTTTGTTAGAATTTTCATTTCTTTTGTCGATGAACCTGGCTCTGTCCCCTCCTGCTTATTCTATGCTCTCGGCTCTGTCATCGGGGCTTTCTGAGGACAGTACTGAGCTTCCCAGCAGGATTCTGGGATAGAGAGGAGGAGCTTGTGCTTCAGGAGGTTACTCTGAAAGTGCCAGTCTCCTGTAACTGAGGTGTATAACGCCTTCTAAAGAGTGGAGGAGTTCCCCGTAGCAATTCGCTTCTTGCTATCATTCAAGGACATTCTATAAAATAACTGGTAGAAGCTGAATACACTCACCTGTAAGGAGAACTGTGGTAGTGCCTGAAGGGCTGGCTCCAGAACAGAGGCTGTACCTCACATGTGGCCACTATCAGACTCAGTTGCAGTGGGGCAGGCACATCATTCTATATATGGTGCAAGAAAGACTACATCAAGTTGGTTGGGGCGAGAAGGATTATTGTAGCGCCATCAGGCTGTTGGGAGGAATCTGAAACATGCTTAAATTGAAAGTACCTAGTACAGACATCATTTCATTGCAGAGAATGGCGAGACTTCATTTTAATGATAAGATGGGAGAGGGTGTATGGTGGGATTCTATAAGCAAGTTACAGTAGGCAGTAATCAGTAAGGCCAATACTTTGCAGAAAGGCAGTATGTACAAAGGGGTGGTCTTCAATATGCCGACTGTCGGGATCCCAGGCGCACAGTATACCGCACAGTATAGCCCACAAGGGGCTCATTTGCGCTCGCCACGCTGTCGGTATGCCGGCGGTCGGGCTCCCGGCGCCGGTATGCTGGTTGCCCGGCCGCCGGCATACCATACTACACCCGTACAAAGACCTAACAGTCTGTGATATGGTCAGCGATGTGTTCTGTCTTTCTCCTTAACCTCTCGCACATACAGCAGTGTCCGGAAGCTGGTGAAACTCAGCGCCGTCCAGTTCATGCTAAACAACCACACAGTAAGTGCAAACTATAGGGAGTATTTCCAGGATCGGAGCATCTCGAAGTGTGACCAGTGACTATGAAATACCTCTTACCTAATGATATCGTATGGTTTATTGCTCAGGCAGGCATACACAAATAGTTATAAATGAGGAGGAAAAAGACCAGAAATGTCAGTTCTTTTCACTTGATCACATGCTTTTTTTATTTTATTTTTAATCTGAATTATAGTAACAGCGCTACTTTAAAGTGTAACGTATCAAATATGCGAGCTGCATTTCCAGACAAATTGCTGTAAATTCATTATTATATCTGTGTAATATCTCATTTTGTAGCCTCTAAGGGGGAGAATTCAATTCAGCACAATGTTGGATAGGACGAGGATTGAGAGGCCGGATCTATTCAATTTTCCGCATTGTGCCCGGCACTTAAGGGATACATTTACTAAGGTGTTTTTTTTTTTTAGAACTGGTGATGTTGCCCATATCAACCAATCAGATTCTATCTATTATTTTCTAGAAGCAGTTAGATATATGTTAAGTAGAATCTGATTGGTTCCTATGAGCAACATCGCCAGTTCTAAAAAGCTCCCACCTTAGTTAGTAAGTCGGGAAATTCAGTTTACCACACCTAAAGCCAGGGGTTTGCATTCTTTGGCTTAAGAGCCTGGTACGATGCCATCAGCACACATGGTACTCCTGCAGCTAGCCTCTCGGTACTAGTTTAGTTGGATTTCCATTTTCCTCAGGAGGGTGCAAGCAGAAATCCTCTAGTTGCAGCAGGGTTTACAGCGCACCCAATTGAATAGCTCCGGGTGCACATTCCAGGAGCTATTTAACATCATGCTGAAATTATTGCCATCCATGTGTCTGATTGTCTGCATAGACAGCAAATAATTGGGTGACCTCTGCAAACTGAAAGCTGACGTTGCCAATGAGGAGACATACAATGGAGTGAATCCAATAAACCGCAAAGAGGGCGTAGAAATGCCGGCACCGTCATCGCAAGTTGCCCTCCACACAGTCCGATCTCACCCCGGAGTGTGGTGGTACTGTGCAGCATATAACCACACTTACTCGCGCTGTGAATGAATTTGTAGCTTATTGGATTGACCCCATGGAGTGTGAGAAGCCAGATGTTTCCTCAGATGTAACACTGATTGATGCACGCACTGTGAGGTGTGAGATCTCTAGTTGTAGGTTGGTCATTAAGGAGTTAATAGCTCTTCCACCTTAGCTCTAGACAATAACCTTGGGTTCCAGAGGAGATAGCTTAAAAACATATCAGCTGCCCCTGGCATCAGCAGAAGGGGTGACGAAGAAAGTGAAACGATCAATGTGCCACACCTCACATGTTTCAGTTTTTTAAATGTTTTTGCAAAAATGAACATGACACCTGAGAAGAGAGACCGTGCTGGTGACACACGTGCACAGATCCGAGGCTGCTCCAGGTCATCACTAAGAACAGCAGGAAATATTAGGAGTAGTGCGCTGATCTCTTGTCTGTCATTTGGTCTTCAGTAACAACTCACTTGGTGTTTGCCAGAGTATAGAGTAACAGCAGACATGTGCTTATCACTGCTACATAGAGGCAATCCTACGCTAGCATCAGTATTATGTATTTCATGTTACGCTTCTATGGCCCGGAGAGGGGTGAGTGATATGAGATGAACCCAGAAGTTCTCATAATCTGTTCAGTAATTAAGATATCCATGTATTATCCGCTCATAAATCAGTGTCCCAATGTCTTTAATGCTTGATCGGGCAATGGGCATGTATGTGATACAGTCCTGCAACGTGACAATGTCCTGTGTTACAGAGCGAGCACTTCTCTTTCCTGGGGATCAACAGCCAGTCCAACCTGTCAGACATGCGCTGCCGAACCACCTTCTACACTGCACTGGGGCGCCTCCTCATGGTGGACTTAGGTATTGCTATGGGATTTAAGCAGTGAGCATGGTGTGTAGGTTCTGCCTATGATGCTGTAGTCACCATCTGTCTGTGTCTTTAGGAGAGGATGAGGAACAGTTTTCCCAGTTCATGATGCCTCTCACTGCTGCCTTCGAGTCAATGGCCCAAATGTTCAACACCAACAACTTCAATGAGCAGGAAGCCAAGGTAATAAGAAATATGCTAATAAAACAGCACTCAGAGGTATTACTGTCATCCCTAATAATAACATGCTCTGCACTCTGGAAATGGCTATTAAAATGTAATGTAGAAAAATACATGTAATACCTGTTGAAGTGTACCTGTCGTCTACACACAGTGGGCAAAGCTGGTTACCTTGTTCAGGACCAGGTCTAGCTCTATTCTTCGTATTTAATCTGACCAATCACAAATCCTATATACTGAGATACTGACCAGATATACACTGAGATATATACACTGGGGACTGCATCTTATATACTGAGATACTGACCAGAGAAACGTCCTATTGTATAAATGTGATATATACACTGGGACTACATCCTATATACTGAGATACAGACCAGACATACATCCTATTGTATAAATGTGATATATACACTGGGGACTGCGTCCTATATACTGAGATACAGACCAGATATACATCCTATTGTATAAATGTGATATATATACACTGGGGACTGCGTCCTATATACCGAGATACTGACCAGATATACAGCCTATTGTATAACTGAGATATATACACTGGGGACTGCATCCTTTATACTGAGATACAGACCAAAGAAACATCCTATTGTATACATGTGATATGTACACTGGGGACTGCGTCCTATATATGCAGATACAGACCAGATATACATCCTATTGTATAAATGTGATATATACACTGGGACTACATCCTATATACTGAGATACAGACCAGATATATATCCTATTGTATAAATGTGATATATACACTGGGGACTGCGTCCTATATACTGAGATACAGACCAGATATACATCCTATTGTATAAATGTGATATATACACTGGGACTACATCCTATATACTGAGATACAGACCAGATATACATCCTATTGTATAACTGAGATATATACACTGGGGACTGCGTCCTATATATGGAGATACAGACCAGATATACATCCTATTGTATAAATGTGATATATACACTGGGACTACATCCTATATACTGAGATACAGACCAGATATACATCCTATTGTATAAATGTGATATAGACACTGGAACTGCATCCTATATACTGAGATACAGACCAGATATATATCCTATTGTATAAATGTGATATATACACTGGGGACTGCGTCCTATATACTGAGATACAGACCAGATATACATCCTATTGTATAAATGTGATATATACACTGGGGACTGCGTCCTATATACTGAGATACAGACCAGATATACATCCTATTGTATAAATGTGATATATACACTGGGGACTGCATCCTATATACTGAGATACAGACCAGAGATACCTCCTGTTGTATAAATGAGTTCTATACAGAGCAGTCAGTCTCCAGTTACTAGATGCAGTGGATAAATGTTGGGCTGCTGTAAGAAGCTATAAAGCTGACGTGTAACACTTCCTTCTTTCTCTAGAGGAGTCTGGTTGGGCTGGTGAGAGACCTGAGAGGAATCGCCTTTGCATTCAACGCGAAGAGTAGTTTCATGATGCTGTTTGATTGGATGTATCCTGATAGTGTATGTGCTGTATGTCTTGGGACAGGGTGAGTGTTGCATTTGATGGCACACAGAAAGTGACTGCATGTTGCACTATCCCTTCTTCTCCCACATGGGCCAGCCTGGGATTCCATTATTCAGCCAGGAACTCTGTTTCTCTAGTGATTTTGCATATACAGGGCAATGGAACTCCGTAAGCAAAATATCACAAGAACACAGCCCCCTTATAATAGTGTGTCCCATTCTGTCTGCCTACATACAAGGCACACGATATGGGGTAAGGGAGCAGGGTTTTTGAAAGTACTGAGATTTCGGCGAGTTAGTGCTCAGATTTATATCTGCAATGTTCATGAAGGCAAAAGCAGGTTGGTTTTTCCTTAGTAAAGATTGCTGCTTTATTTAATACGTGTTAGCAGTTATTGAGCGCACACTTATTCCGCAGCGCTGTACAGAGAATACATTAGTCATTGCTCCGGTGGAGCCTACAATCTATGTTTCCTATCACATGAACACACACATTAGGGTTAATTTTCTTGTCAGAAGCCAGTAAACCTACCCTGGGTAGTTTTTGGAGTGCGGGAGGAAACTGGGGCATCCCAGGGAAAACCCACGCAATCATGGTAAGTACTTACAAACTCCCCACAAATTGGCCATGACCGAGTATTCAACGCATGATCTCAGTACTGTGAGGCAGTAATACTAACCACTATGCTATACGTTATACGTGCTGCCCTTAAATCTGTTTGCCAACTCTCTGAAATCTCAGTACTTCCAAAAACCCGCTACCTGTTCCATTTGGTCCATAGGGTGATAACGAAGAGTCTAATGACGGCCCAAATAAAGGTGAGTGAATCAGATAGGATGCTGGGCAGACAGCAGCCACTGAATGATCTCGAGTCATAGTGATAAGGGTAGCGGGCCTGCTCCATGTTATTCCTTAGCCTTCCTCAGATACCCAGCTTACATGCCCATCCTGCAGAGAGCTCTAGAACTTTGGTTCCATGATCCGGCCTGTACTACACCGATCCTCAAGCTGATGGCAGAGCTGGTACACAACAGGTTTGTATATTTCTTTCCACTAGCATTCATCTATCTCTAATTGTGTTCATGATTTATTATCGCTTTTCTGTCAGTCACATTCATTGTCCAACCTACTTCTTGTAGTGTCCTGACCTCTGTGATGTTCCTTTCCAGGCACTTTTATCTGTAATCTCATTTACCTATTATTAGTAGCTCCTATCTTCCACTCTCATTCCCAGCACACCCCATCCCATCCTGCATGCACTAACTGTGGTCGTGTCTCTCCCTACAGGTCACAGAGGCTACAGTTTGATGTCTCATCTCCGAATGGTATTCTTCTCTTCCGAGAGACCAGTAAAATGATCACCACCTATGGTACTTTCCCGCAGCTCTCTCATGTCCCCAATAGTCACTTCCTATTAGGCAGAAATGTTATCGGAGTACATGTATGTGTGTAAGCATGTCAGTCTCTCTTCTTACCATCAGGTAACAGGATCCTGACCCTGGGGGAGCTTCCTAAGGAGCAGCTCTATGTTCTGAAGTTGAAGGGTATCTCCATATGTTTCTCGGTGCTAAAAGCTGCTCTTAGCGGCAGCTACGTCAACTTTGGGGTCTTCCGCCTGTACGGGGATGAAGCTCTGGATAATGCTCTTCAGACCTTTGTCAAATTACTGCTGTCTGTGCCACACAGTGATCTACTGGTAATTACATTCTGCAACTCCACATGTGTGTCAGACTGCAGGTTTAGATCTAGCTCTACAAATAATATTATAGCATTCGTATAATGTCAGGCAGTCTTATTACAGTGCAAGAGTTTATAGAATGGCTGTTACCACCCCAGTGTCGGAAAACTAATGTATTTCAGTGGGGGAGTATTAAGGTGTATTGTCTATAGCATTAAAGGATTGTCCCCATCTCAATTAGCCTTATAGCACAGCGATTCTCCGTAATTTGGCTGCATGGTCGATTATCCCTATATCTCTGTTATGTATCCCTATATCTCTATGTATGTTATCACTGTCCAGTTCTTGTCACATGTTCTTGAAGTAAAGATCTCGGTAGGTGGGCCATTTTCAGCACTCTAGTAAAGGACACTGTTTTTTGCAACAAAGGGCCATGAAGATCCAATCAGACAGTGCCATAGCGATTACCTAATCACCAGTGGGCACTAAAAGTTAACGACCAACGGGATCATACAATATATGAAGCAAAACATTCCAGCAATCACCATAATTTCTATCCTGGGAGTAGGAAATTGAGAAGCAGATATAATCCACAGATAGACCCTTCATCCTGAGAATGCTTTCTTCGCCCAAGAGTCTTCTGGCAGATTGTGTACAGGATGTTGGATATTGACATGTTGAAACTGATGCTGAGCCATGAGTTACACTGTTCTGCTCCAAGAAAAGGGATCTGAAGCCATACCTGGTACACACCTTGTTGTCCCTTGGAACTTATTTCTGACCTACCTGTTCCCTCAAGTAACGATTCTCTCACAGGGACTTAAGGTGAGAAGAGTGGCCATTTGGGCGATTATAGTAGCACTGGACTGGCCAAGTAGGTCATGGAACCTAGACATTCTAAGCATTGCAGTAGACCCAGTTTGGAGCCAGCCTCCTAGACAAGATTTGCTTTCCCTTATCAGTGCTTACCTCGGCTGGCTATGTCATGACTGCTGAAGCCACAATCCATGGAGCTAAGCAGTTTTCTGGTTTAGACCATGCTCAGGGCAAGGGAGCTTGGCTTCTGCTAGGATTTAGCACAGTTTTTTGAGATCTGTTCCTCAAGGTGTGCAGCAAATTATTTTCCATTCTCTTCTTTTTGGTTGGACTGGTTGTTGCTGTTTTTGGAGGAGGGTCTGGAAGGGGTTTTAAAACTCTGCTCTTACAATTTTTTATGTCTTGGCCTTCTGTTTCCAGTCAGAGAGAACAGGGATTTCAGGGATTGATGCATGTGCAGCCGCCATCCATCCCCCAACAGCTCCTGGGGGTTCGGTATGTAATCCCGGTCAGGATGCTGGTGGTCCCATGGCTGACACAGGCATCCTGACATTGGAGAACCAGACGTCGGAGGGGATAAATATTTTTACCCACACCCCCTCTCACTCGCTCTCCTACCCTAACCTTCGGGGGTGGGGCCTAGGGCTAACCCCATCTCCCCACCCAGTGCTTAACCCTCCCTATTGCCTAAACCTAACCCCCACCCTAACAGCGTCCCTGATACTTACCTTCAGGATGTCGGCTGTCTGTGTTCCGGCGCCAGTCTCCAGAGTGGTGTTGAGATTCCGGCATCAGTCACATGACCACCGGCACCACGTCTATCTGGATCCTGAAGGCATCCACTCCTAGGGATCTCAGGCTGGGTGGATAGCCTTGAAGCACCCTCCTCTCCAACCATTGGATTTTCTTACTTGGAAGACTGCCTTCCTATTTTGCTGTCTCCACAGCTAAGTGAGTTTTGGAGCCAGGGCTCTCTCCAGTTGGTCTCCATAACGCATGTATAATGAAGACAGAGCTGTTCTCAGAGCTATTCTCTTTCCTTTTAGCTGAAAGTGGTTTCCAAGTTTCATCTAAATCAGGACATTGTGATTCCAGCCTTCCACCTGAAATAAGTCCCCAAAGCAGTGGGCTTTCTTATTTCTTTGGGCATTGAAGACCTATATCCATAGGAGCCAGAGATTGCAATCCCAATTTCTGTGTCTATTGGAGAACATTGGACCCTCTCTCCCTTTACTCTTTAATTCTTCCTTCTGTTCTTAGTTCATTATCTTTGTTTATTCATAGTTGTTAGTGTTGTTGTTGTTGTTGTTGTTGTTGTTGTTGTCTCCTCTCTTGTTCTGTACTCCTGCTTCTACCCTAGGGCTTTGTTATTGGGAGGAGCTAGAACTATTGGAGGTTAATGTGAAGGTTCCCAAGCTCCTGTCACAGTACTCTATACTCCAGTATCCCAGGGTCCCCCAGTGGCCTCAGAGTAAAGGATTTAACATATTTACAAAGAAATGTTCAAGAGATGACAACTGGATCACTCTCTTGTAATAGTTTAAAAGTTTATATTAGGTTTTTATTTGCATCCATTAAATGTCTATTACCATGGTATCAACATGCATATAGTGTATTTATTGCAAAGTTGCAATAGCAGTGAAAGTGAAGTGAGGACCAGAGGAGGCAGATAGTCTACATCTGTGTCACAGCCAGTGTTCCTATGTTGTATTGTAGGATTACCCGAAGCTCAGTCAGTCGTACTACTCGCTCTTGGAGGTGCTGACTCAGGATCACATGTCTTTCATCGCCAGCCTGGAGCCCCGTGTAATCATGTACATTCTGTCCTCCATCTCAGAGGGGCTGACTGCTCTGGGTGAGTAGGTAGCGGAGTGTAGCCTTTAGTCACGTGATAATTTCCAGCTGTTCTCCTACTATGAGTAATGTTGTCCATCTCCACAGACACCATGGTGTGTACAGGCTGCTGCTCCTGTTTAGACCACATAGTCACATACCTCTTCAAGCAGCTGTCCCGCAGTGGCAAGAAAAGGGGGGCGCCCCCACCGCAAGAGAGCGAGCGCTTCCTGCACATAATGCAGCAGCATCCGGAGATGATCCAGCAGGTGAGGCACCCTATTCACACTCTCGTCTTCCTGGTTCCCTGTAGGGCAGGCTTGGCCAATCAGTTTTGATATTGGGGATTGCTAAAACTGTGGCAGGGCATGCTGGCATGTGTGGTTTCACATCAGCTGGAGAGCCACAGGTTGGGCAGGCCGGCTGTATAGATAAAAGACCACAATATTACACAACAGCAGATACACAGGCAGATCAGTAGTGATGCTTTAATTTCCCAAATTCCGGAGCTGTCAAAGTATAAACTAGGCCAATGTGATCAGGCCTTTTCTAATTTCTAGTAGGGGTGTGTGGCATGGGATCCGGCTGATACTGTAGGTCGACCCCATATGGTCAACATGGTCAAAAGATCAACAGGTTCCAATGGTCGTCATGGTTGATGCAAGTTTTTAGAGGATTTTTGTTTTGTTTGTGGGGGAGTTTTTTCAACTTTTTCATCATTTACAATCCATGTGGACTACACACACAAATAAAAACACTTTTTTTGGACCATTTTCATGTCGACCTTTTGACCCTGTCTACCTTTTACATGTTGACCTACTGACCCTGTCGACCTGTAGCTTGTCTACCATATGGAGTCAACCTATTGACTGTTGACTTAATTCTGGTTGACCCAGTGATCCACACACTTGTGGTTTATTATCTGCCATAGATACATATTTATAGCAGTTTTTAAAGGGTATGTGAATTTATTTGCTTAGAATACATGTGATGATCCTATCCATATCATTATATGTAAAGCACTGACTGAAGTTCGCACAATGGACTAGAAGTGACAATTAATCAAAAGTGGACCACGACAACTCCTGGTTTCGGCATATTAGGGAAACTGTCACATGATTATCCAAGCAAATGTTTTGACACCTTGATCTGTTTCATCTTGCCCTCAATATATTTTCTCTGACGTCCTAAGTGGATGCTGGGGACTCCGTCAGGACCATGGGGAATAGCGGCTCCGCAGGAGACAGGGCACAAAAGTAAAAGCTTTAGGATCAGGTGGTGTGCACTGGCTCCTCCCCCTATGACCCTCCTCCAAGCCTCAGTTAGGTTTTTGTGCCCGGCCGAGAAGGGTGCAATCTAGGTGGCTCTCCTAAAGAGCTGCTTAGAGTAAAAGTTTTGTTAGGTTTTTTATTTTCAGTGAGTCCTGCTGGCAACAGGCTCACTGCAACAAGGGACTTAGGGGAGAAGAAGTGAACTCACCTGCGTGCAGGATGGATTGGCTTCTTAGGCTACTGGACACTAGCTCCAGAGGGACGATCACAGGTACAGCCTGGATGGGTCACCGGAGCCGCGCCGCCGACCCCCTTGCAGATGCTGAAGAGAGAAGAGGTCCAGAAATCGGCGGCTGAAGACTTCCCAGTCTTCATGAGGTAGCGCACAGCACTGCAGCTGTGCGCCATTGCTCTCAGCACACTTCACACCAACGGTCACTGAGGGTGCAGGGCGCTTGGGGGGGCGCCCTGGGCAGCAATGAAAGTACCTATGCTGGCTAAAAATACATCACATATAGCCCCTGGGGCTATATGGATGTATTTAACCCCTGCCAGGTTGTCAGAAAAACGGGAGAAGAAGCCCGCCGAAAAGGGGGCGGGGCCTATTCTCCTCAGCACACAGCGCCATTTTCCTACACAGCTCCGCTGCTAGGAAGGCTCCCAGGCTCTCCCCTGCACTGCACTACAGAAACAGGGTTAAAACAGAGAGGGGGGGCACTTATTTGGCGATATTATTATATATTAAGATGCTATAAGGGAAAACACTTATATAAGGTTGTCCCTGTATAATATAGCGTTTTGGTGTGTGCTGGCAAACTCTCCCTCTGTCTCCCCAAAGGGCTAGTGGGGTCCTGTCCTCTATCAGAGCATTCCCTGTGTGTGTGCTGTGTGTCGGTACGTGTGTGTCGACATGTATGAGGACGATGTTGGTGAGGAGGCGGAGCAAATTGCCTGTAATGGTGATGTCACTCTCTAGGGAGTCGACACCGGAATGGATGGCTTATTTAGGGAATTACGTGATAATGTCAACACGCTGCAAGGTCGGTTGACGACATGAGACGGCCGGCAAACCAATTAGTACCTGTCCAGGCGTCTCAAACACCGTCAGGGGCTTTAAAACGCCCATTTACCTCAGTCGGTCGACACAGACACGGACACTGACTCCAGTGTCGACGGTGAAGAAACAAACGTATTTTCCATTTGGGCCACACGTTACATGTTAAGGGCAATGAAGGAGGTGTTACATATTTCTGATACTACAAGTACCACAAAAGAGGGTATTATGTGGGGTGTGAAAAAACTACCTGTAGTTTTTCCTGAATCAGATAAATTAAATGAAGTGTGTGATGATGCGTGGGTTTCCCCCGATAGAAAATTATTGGCGTTATACCCTTTCCCGCCAGAAGTTAGGGCGCGTTGGGAAACACCCCTTAGGGTGGATAAGGCGCTCACACGCTTATCAAAACAAGTGGCGTTACCGTCTCCAGATACGGCCGCCCTCACGGAGCCAGCTGATAGGAGGCTGGAAAATATCCTAAAAAGTATATACACACATACTGGTGTTATACTGCGACCAGCGATCGCCTCAGCCTGGATGTGCAGCGCTGGGGTGGCTTGGTCGGATTCCCTGACTGAAAATATTGATACCCTTGACAGGGACAGTATTTTATTGACTATAGAGCATTTAAAGGATGCATTTCTATATATGCGAGATGCACAGAGGGATATTTGCACTCTGGCATCAAGAGTAAGTGCGATGTCCATATCTGCCAGAAGATGTTTATGGACACGACAGTGGTCAGGTGATGCAGATTCCAAACGGCACATGGAAGTATTGCCGTATAAAGGGGAGGAGTTATTTGGGGTCGGTCCATCGGACCTGGTGGCCACGGCAACAGCTGGAAAATCCACCTTTTTTACCCCAAGTCACATCTCAGCAGAAAAAGACACCGTCTTTTCAGCCTCAGTCCTTTCGTCCCCATAAGGGCAAGCAGGCAAAAGGCCAGTCATATCTGCCCAGGGATAGAGGAAAGGGAAGAAGACTGCAGCAGGCAGCCCATTCCCAGGAACAGAAGCCCTCCACCGCTTTTGCCAAGTCCTCAGCATGACGCTGGGGCCGTACAAGCGGACTCAGGTGCGGTGGGGGGTCGTCTCAAGAGTTTCAGCGCGCAGTGGGCTCACTCGCAAGTGGACCCCTGGATCCTACAAGTAGTATCCCAGGGGTACAGATTGGAAATTCGAGACGTCTCCCCCTCGCAGGTTCCTGAAGTCTGCTTTACCAACGTCTCCCTCCGACAGGGAGGCAGTATTGGAAACAATTCACAAGCTGTATTCCCAGCAGGTGATAATCAAAGTACCCCTCCTACAACAAGGAAAGGGGTATTATTCCACACTATATTGTGGTACTGAAGCCAGACGGCTCGGTGAGACCTATTCTAAATCTGAAATATTTGAACACTTACATACAAAGGTTCAAATCAAGATGGAGTCACTCAGAGCAGTGATAGCGAACCAGGAAGAAGGGGACTATATGGTGTCCCTGGACATCAAGGATGCTTACCTCCATGTCCCAATTTGCCCTTCTCACCAAGGGTACCTCAGGTTCGTGGTACAAAACTGTCACTATCAGTTTCAGACGCTGCCGTTTGGATTGTCCACGGCACCCCGGGTCTTTACCAAGGTAATGGCCGAAATGATGATTCTTCTTCAAAGAAAAGGCGTCTTAATTATCCCTTACTTGGACGATCTCCTGATAAGGGCAAGGTCCAGAGAACAGTTGGAGGTCGGAGTAGCACTATCTCAAGTAGTTCTACGACAGCACGGGTGGATTCTAAATATTCCAAAATCGCAGCTGTCTCCGACGACACGTCTGCTGTTCCTAGGGATGATTCTGGACACAGTCCAGAAAAAGGTGTTTCTCCCGGAGGAGAAAGCCAGGGAGTTTTCCGAGCTAGTCAGGAACCTCCTAAAACCAGGAAAAGTGTCAGTGCATCATTGCACAAGGGTCCTAGGAAAAATGGTGGCTTCTTACGAAGCGATTCCATTCGGCAGATTTCACGCAAGAACTTTTCAGTGGGATCTGCTGGAAAAATGGTCCGGATCGCATCTTCAGATGCATCAGCGGATAACCCTGTCTCCAAGGACAAGGGTTTCTCTTCTGTGGTGGCTGCAGAGTGCTCATCTACTAAAGGGCCACAGATTCGGCATTCAGGACTGGGTCCTGGTGACCACGGATGCCAGCCTGAAAGGCTGGGGAGCAGTCACACAAGGAAAAAAAAAAATTTCCAGGGAGTGTGATCAAGTCTGGAGACTTCTCTCCACATAAATATACTGGAGCTAAGAGCAATTTACAATGCTCTAAGCTTAGCAAGACCTCTGCTTCAAGGTCAGCCGGTATTGATCCAGTGGGACAACATCACGGCAGTCGCCCACGTAAACAGACAGGGCGGCACAAGAAGCAGGAGGGCAATGGCAGAAACTGCAAGGATTCTTCGCTGGGCGGAAAATCATGTGATAGCACTGTCAGCAGTGTTCATTCCGGGAGTGGACAACTGGGAAGCAGACTTCCTCAGCACGGCCTCCACCCGGGAGAGTGGGGACTTCATCGGGAAGTCTTCCACATGATTGTGAACCGTTGGGAAAGACCAAAGGTGGACATGATGGCGTCCCGCCTGAACAAAAAACTGGACGGGTATTGCGCCAGGTCAAGAGACCCTCAGGCAATAGCTGTGGACGTTCTGGTAACACCGTGGGTGTACCAGTCGGTGTATGTGTTCCCTCCTCTGCTTCTCATACCTAAGGTACTGAGAATTATAAGACGTAGAGGAGTAAGAACTATACTCGTGGCTCCGGATTGGCCAAGAAGGACTTGGTACCCGGAACTTCAAGAGATGCTCACAGAGGACTCATGGCCTCTGCCGCTAAGAAGGGACTTGCTTCAGCAAGTACCATGTCTGTTCCAAGACTTACCGCGGCTGCGTTTGACGGCATGGCGGTTGAACGCCGGATCCTAAGGGAAAAAGGCATTCCGGAAGAGGTCATTCCTACCCTGGTCAAAGCCAGGAAGGAGGTGACCGCACAACATTATCACCACATGTGGCGAAAATATGTTGCGTGGTGTGAGGCCAGGAAGGCCCCACGAAGAAATTTCAACTCGGTCGATTCCTGCATTTCCTGCAAACAGGAGTGTCTATGGGCCTCAAATTGGGGTCCATTAAGGTTCAAATTTCGGCCCTGTCGATTTTCTTCCAGAAAGAATTGGCTTCAGTTCCTGAAGTCCAGAAGTTTGTCAAGGGAGTACTGCATATACAACCCCCTTTTGTGCCTCCAGTGGCACTGTGGGATCTCAACGTAGTTCTGGGATTCCTCAAATCACATTGGTTTAAACCGCTCAAACCTGTGGATTTGAAATATCTCACATGGAAAGTGACCATGATTTTGGCCCTGGCCTCGGCCAGGCGAGTGTCAGAATTGGCGGCTTTGTCTCACAAAAGCCCATATCTGATTGTCCATTCGGACAGGGCAGAGCTGCGGACTCGTCCCCAGTTTCTCCCTAAGGTGGTGTCAGCGTTTCACCTGAACCAGCTTATTGTGGTACCTGCGGCTACTAGGGACTTGGAGGACTCCAAGTTGCTAGATGTTGTCAGGGCCCTGAAAATATAGGTTTCCAGGACGGCTGGAGTCAGGAAAACTGACTTGCTGTTATCCTGTATGCACCCAACAAACTGGGTGCTCTTGCTTCTAAGCAGACGATTGCTAGTTGGATGTGTAGTACAATTCAGCTTGCACATTCTGTGGCAGGCCTGCCACAGCCAAACTATGTAAATGCCCATTCCACAAGGAAGGTGGGCTCATCTTGGGCGGCTGCCCGAGGGGTCTCGGCTTTACAACTTTGCCGAGCTGCTACTTGGTCAGGGGCACACCCTGGCTGAGGAGGACCTGGAGTTCTCTCACTCGGTGCTGCAGAGTCATCCGCACTCTCCCGCCCGTTTGGGAGCTTTGGTATAATCCCCATGGTCCTGACGGAGTCCCCAGCATCCACTTAGGACGTCAGAGAAAATAAGAATTTACTTACCGATAATTCTATTTCTCGTAGTCCATAGTGGATGCTGGGCGCCCATCCCAAGTGCGGATTGTCTGCAATACTTGTACATAGTTATTGTTACAAAAATCGGGTTATTATTGTTGTGAGCCATCTTTTCAGAGGCTCCGCTGTTATCATGCTGTTAACTGGGTTCAGATCACAGGTTGTACAGTGTGATTGGTGTGGCTGGTATGAGTCTTACCCGGGATTCAAAATCCTTCCTTATTGTGTACGCTCGTCCGGGCACAGTATCCTAACTGAGGCTTGGAGGAGGGTCATAGGGGGAGGAGCCAGTGCACACCACCTGATCCTAAAGCTTTTACTTTTGTGCCCTGTCTCCTGCGGAGCCGCTATTCCCCATGGTCCTGACGGAGTCCCCAGCATCCACTACGGACTACGAGAAATAGAATTATCGGTAAGTAAATTCTTATTTTCTCTGTCGTCCACTAGGGGACACTGGAGGCTGTGGACACTGGGGATATAGACGGGTGGCTATCGGGAGCTGGCATATTCATTTTTTTTAAAGAGTGTGTAAACTCATCCCCCTCTATCTCCCATCAGCCCTAGTTTTTATGATGTGTGTCGAGGCGGGTTCGGTATGATTTACCCGTGCACAGAATGCCGGATGTCAATATGCCGACATCGGCATTCCAAACTGTAGAATGCTGGCAGGGGGGCGAGTTCAACAAAGCCCCTTGTGGGCCCGCTGCGCTCGCCACGCTACAGGTTCTATTCTCCCTCTATGGGTATTGTGGACACCCATAGAGAGGGAATCACCTACCTCGCCGGTATACTAGCGGCGGTATGGTACCCCCGTCGTGGGTAGTGCGACAGCCGGGATCCTGACGAGCGGAATGCAAACCGCATACCACAGAGGGAGCCGGTCACATTCTGCTGGGCTCCAGCAAACGTTGGTCTAAAAGATAAAAATCTCATGGAGGCCTTTCGCCACCTATGTGAACTTGGGGTCCGGTTTCTCAAGCGATCTGACAGTGTCAGGGAAAGGACTGTCAGGGCTTATATTGAAAAGGTCCTGCTATCATCCTTACTGCTCGCCGCGCACCTGAGGTCTCGTGCAGGTAAGCCGAGCGCGGTCCACGCTGCCTGGAGGGTGCACTCTCCCCTTCTGCCCTCCCCTGAATACAGCGCTGTTTCTACAAAACCACATGCGCGGCATGTAGGCTGCCGGTCACAACATGCTGTGTGCAGCACGGTAGGAAGGCTCTGGTGTACAGCACTGTTGCTCTGTCCTTGAGAGCCGCTGCCAGCGCTGTTTAATCCCAGCACCCAAACAGATAAGCAAGTGCAGCAGAGAGGACCCAGGCCACACTAATAATGGCGCCGAGCAGGTCCCGGGCAGTGGGAGAAGGTCGGAGCCAGAATCAGCAACCTATTTTCAGCTTGACTCCATTCTGCAAATCTCAGACAGCTGCTGTCATAGCTGTAGTGGGTTAGAGGAGAGGTTACTTGCATTACAAATCGCGTTCTCTCCTGATATTTTATCCATATTTCCCATTACCTTCCAGATGCTCTCCACGGTTCTCAACATCATCATATTTGAAGACTGTCGAAATCAGTGGTCTATGAGCCGACCATTACTGGGCCTGATCCTCCTCAATGAGAAGGTAGGGACCTCATAACTTATTGCCACCCACGATTCTGCCATGTCCTCTGCTCACCAATCTTACAACGCCTCACATTTTCCCCCATCTCTCATTGTTTGTCTGTTAGTATTTCTCGGACCTCCGGAGAAGCATCGTCAGCAGTCAGCCCCCCGAGAAACAGCAAGCCATGCACCTTTGCTTCGAAAACTTAATGGAAGGAATAGAAGGCAATCTCCTCACCAAAAATAGAGACAGGTTAGTTATGGGCATTTTGTGTCATAAGGGGCCGAGCAAGGGAAACCTTCTCATTGGGATAAGCAGGCAGCTGCAGTGCTAGATGGGCCGCCACATCCTGCAGGGAAGTAAATGGGAATATGCTATGCAGACCAGATTCCACCTTATCATCTGTTGGTGATGTCCATTCTCTCAGCTGCCCGTTATGGTAATGTATTCTCATTTTACTTATGTTGTTCAATATATACTGTGTGTAATTTTATAATCTACATCAAGTTGTTATTTCTCTAACGTCCTAAGTGGATGCTGGGGACTCCGTAAGGACCATGGGGAATAGCGGCTCCGCAGGAGACTGGGCACATCTAAAGAAAGCTTTAGGACTATCTGGTGTGCACTGGCTCCTCCCCCTATGACCCTCCTCCAAGCCTCAGTTAGATCTCTGTGCCCGAACGAGAAGGGTGCACACTAGGGGCTCTCCTGAGCTTCTTAGTGAAAGTTTTAGTTTAGGTTTTTTATTTTCAGTGAGACCTGCTGGCAACAGGCTCACTGCATCGAGGGACTAAGGGCAGAAGAAGCGAACTCACCTGCGTGCAGAGTGGATTGGGCTTCTTAGGCTACTGGACATTAGCTCCAGAGGGACGATCACAGGCCCAGCCATGGATGGGTCCCAGAGCCGCGCCGCCGGCCCCCTTACAGAGCCAGAAGACAGAAGAGGTCCGGAAAATCGGCGGCAGAAGACATCCTGTCTTCACCAAGGTAGCGCACAGCACTGCAGCTGTGCGCCATTGCTCCTCAGCACACTTCACACTTCGGTCACTGAGGGTGCAGGGCGCTAGGGGGGGGCGCCCTGAGCAGCAATAAAAACACCTTGGCTGGCGAAAATACATCACATATAGCCCCCAGGGCTATATGGATGAATTTTAACCCCTGCCTGAATCCATAAAAAAGCAGGAGAAAAGTCCGCGAAAAAGGGGCGGAGCCTATCTCCTCAGCACACTGGCGCCATTTTCCCTCACAGCTCAGTTGGAGGGAAGCTCCCCTGGCTCTCCCCTGCAGTCACTACACTACAGAAAGGGTTAAAAAAGAGAGGGGGGCACTAATTAGGCGCAGTATTAACAATACAGCAACTATAAGGGGAAAAACACTTAAATAAGGTTATCCCTGTATATATATAGCGCTTTGGTGTGTGCTGGCAAACTCTCCCTCTGTCTCCCCAAAGGGCTAGTGGGGTCCTGTCCTCTATCAGAGCATTCCCTGTGTGTGTGCTGTGTGTCGGTACGTTTGTGTCGACATGTATGAGGAGAAAAATGATGTGGAGACGGAGTAGATTGCCTGTAATAGTGATGTCACCCCCTAGGGCAGGGGTGTCAAAGACCAGGCCCGCGGGCCAAATCCGGCCCGCCAGACCTCGTCTGATGGCCCGCGGTGCCGCCGCCATGAAACCCCCTTCTCCCGAGTGCCCAGCTCGGGGGGGGCGGGGTTTCGCGGAATGACGCGATTGCGTCGTGACGTCACGGCGCAAACGCGTCATTCAACGAAACCCCGTCGGAGGAGGGAGAAGGGAGCCGCGCAGACGAGGAGGGAGAGGCGGCTGAAGAGCGGCGAGAACCGCTTCAAATGTAAGTCAGCCCCTCTCCCTTCCTCTCTTTCTCTCTCTCTCCCTCCTTCCACCACCTGCCACAATGTGTAAAATGGGGACCTGTACCTGCCGCTATGTGTAAAATGGGGACCTGTACCTGCCGCTATGTGTAAAATGGGGACCTGTGCCTGCCGCTATGTGTAAAATGGGGACCTGTGCCTGCCACAATGTGTAAAATGGGGACCTGTGCCTGCCACAATGTGTAAAATGGGGACCTGTACCTGCCACTATGTGTAAAATGGGGACCTGTGCCTGCCGCAATGTGTAAAATGGGGACCTGTGCCTGCCGCAATGTGTAAAATGGGGACCTGTGCCTGCCGCAATGTGTAAAATGGGGACCTGTGCCTGCCACAATGTGTAAAATGGGGACCTGTACCTGCCGCTATGTGTAAAATGGGGACCTGTGCCTGCCACAATGTGTAAAATGGGGACCTGTGCCTGCCACAATGTGTAAAATGGGGACCTGTACCTGCCGCTATGTGTAAAATGGGGACCTGTGCCTGCCACAATGTGTAAAATGGGGACCTGTGCCTGCCACAATGTGTAAAATGGGGACCTGTACCTGCCGCTATGTGTAAAATGGGGACCTGTGCCTGCCGCAATGTGTAAAATGGGGACCTGTGCCTGCCGCAATGTGTAAAATGGGGACCTGTGCACTATAAAAGGGGGCACATGGCTGGGCACTATAAAAGGGGGCACATGGCTGGGCACTTTAAAAGGGGGCAGATGGCTGGGCACATATAAGGCAGGTGGAGCGGTAAATTTTGGATAGACCTACAGATACAACCGGCCCTTTGATGGGGACCAAACTGCTGATGCGGCCCCCGATAAATTTGAGTTTGACACCCCTGCCCTAGGGGGTCGACACCTGAGTGGATGAACTGTTGGAAGGAATTACGTGACAGTGTCAGCTCTGTATAAAAGACAGTGGTTGACATGAGACAGCCGGCTACTCAGCTTGTGCCTGTCCAGACGTCTCATAGGCCGTCAGGGGCTCTAAAGCGCCCGTTACCTCAGATGGCAGATATAGATGCCGACACGGATACTGACTCCAGTGTCGACGGTGAAGAGACAAATGTGACTTCCAGTAGGGCCACACGTTACATGATTGAGGCAATGAAAAATGTTTTACACATTTCTGATAATACGAGTACCACCAAAAAGGGGTATTATGTTCGGTGAGGAAAAACTACCTGTAGTTTTCCTGAATCTGAGAAATTAAATGAGGTGTGTGATGATGCGTGGTTTTCCCCCGATAACAACTGATAATTTCTAAAATGTTATTGGCATTATATCCTTTCCCGCCAGAGGTTAGGGTGCGTTGGGAAACACCCCCTAGGGTGGATAAAGCGCTCACACGCTTGTAAGGGCTCTACCCTCTAGTGAGATGGCCGCCCTTAAGGATCCTGCTGATAGAAAGCAGGAGGGTATCCTAAAATGTATTTACACACATACTGGTGTTATACTGCGACCAGCAATCGCCTCAGCCTGGATGTGCAGTGCTGGGTTGGCGTGGTCGGATTCCCTGACTGAAAATATTGATACCCTAGATAGGGACAGTATATTTTTGCCTATAGAGCATTTAAAAGATGCATTTCTATATATGCGTGATGCACAGCGGAATATTTGCCGACTGGCATCAAGTCTAAGTGCGTTGTCCATTTCTACCAGTAGAGGGTTATGGACACGTCAGTGGTCAGGTGATGCGTATTCCAAACGGCATTTGGAAGTATTGCCTTAATAAGGGGAGGAGTTATTTGGGGTCGGTCTTTCAGACCTGGTGGCGACGGCAACAGCTGGGAAATCCACGTTTGTACCCCAGGTCGCCTCTCAACATGAGAAGACGCCGTATTATCAGGCGCAGTCTTTTCGTGGACAAGCGGGCAAAATGTTCCTCATTTCTGCCCCGTGACAGAGGGAGAGGAAAAAGGCTGCAGAAATCAGCCAGTTCCCAGGAACAGAAACCCTCTCCCGCCTCTGCCAAGCCCTCAGTATGACGCTGGGGCTTTACAAGCAGAATCAGGCACGGTGGGGGGCCCGTCTCAATGAATTTCAGCGCGCAGTGGGCTCACTCGCAAGTAGACCCCTGGATCCTTCAGGTGATATCTCAGGGGTACAAATTAGAATTCGAGACGTCTCCCCCTCGCCGTTTTCCTAAAGTCGGCTTTACCGATGTCTCCTTCTGACAGGGAGACAGTTTTGGAAGCCATTCACAAGCTGTATTCCCAGCAGGTGATAATCAAGGTACCCCTCCTGCAACAGGGCACGGGGTATTATTCCACACTGTTGTGGTACCGAAGCCGGACGGCTCGGTGAGACCGATTCTAAATCTAAAATCTTTGAACACTTACATACAGAGGTTCAAATTCAAGATTGAGTCACTCAGAGCAGTGATTGCGAACCTGGAAGAAGGGGACTACATGATGTCTCGGGACATCAAGGATGCTTACCTTCATGTCAAAATTTACCCTTCTCACCAAGGGTACCTCAGGTTTATGGTACAGAACTGTCACTATCAGTTCAGACGCTGCCGTATGGATGGTCCACGGCACCCCGGGTCTTTACCAAGGTAATGGCCGAAATGATGATATTCCTTCGAAGGAAGGGAATTTTAGTTATCCCTTACTTGGACGATTCCCTGATAAGGGTAAGATCCAGGGAACAGTTGGAGGTCGGTGTAGCACTATCTCAGGTAGTGTTGCGGCAGCACGATTGGATTCTCAATATTCCAAAATCGCAGCTGGTTCCGACGACTTGTCTTCGGTTCCTAGGGATGATCCTGGACACAGTCCAGAAAAAGGTGTTTCTCCCGGAGGGGAAAGACAGGGAGTTATCCGAGCTAGTCAGGAACCTCCTAAAACCGAGCAAGTCTCAGTGCATCAATGCACAAGGGTTCTGGGTAAAATGGTGGCTTCCTACGAAGCAATCCCATTCGGCAGATTCCACGCAAGAACTTTCCAGTGGGACCTGCTGGACAAATGGTCCGGGTCGCATCTTCAGATGCATCAGCGGATAACCCTGTCACCAAGGACAAGGGTGTCCCTCCTGTGGTGGTTGCAGAGTGCTCATCTTCTAGAGGGCCGCAGATTCGGCATTCAGGACTGGGTCCTGGTGACCACGGATGCCAGCCTGCGAGGCTGGGGAGCAGTCACACAGGGAAGGAATATCCAGGGCTTATGGTCAAGCCTGGAGACATCACTTCACATAAATATCCTGAAGCTAAGGGCCATTTACAATGCTCTAAGCTTAGCAAGACCTCTGCTTCAAGGTCAGCCGGTGTTGATCCAGTCAGACAACATCACGGCAGTCACCCACGTAAACAGACAGGGTGGCACAAGAAGCAGGAGGGCAATGGCAGAAGCTGCAAGGATTCTTCGCTGGGCGGAAAATCATGTGATAGCACTGTCAGCAGTATTCATTCCGGGAGTGGACAACTGGGAAGCAGACTTCCTCAGCACAACCTCCACCTGGGAGAGTGGGGACTTCACCCAGAAGTCTTCCACATGATTATAAACCGTTGGGAAAAACTCGACAGGTATTGCGCCAGGTCAAGGGACCCTCAGGCAATAGCTGTAGACGCTCTGGTAACACCGTGGGTGTACCAGTCAGTGTATGTGTTCCCTCCTCTGCCTCTCATACCCAAGGTACTGAGATTGATAAGATGGAGAGGAGTAAGCACTATATTCGTGGCTCCGGATTGGCCAAGAAGGACTTGGTAACCGGAACTTCAAGAGATGCTCACGGAGGATCCGTGGCCTCTACCTCTAAGAAGGGACCTGCTCCAACAAGGACCCTGTCTGTTCCAAGACTTACCGCGGCTGCGTTTGACGGCATGGCGGTTGAACGCCGGATCCTGAAGGAAAAAAGGCATTCCGGATGAAGTCATCCCTATCCTGATCAAAGCCAGGAAGGATGTAACCGCAAAACATTATCACCGCATTTGGCGAAAATATGTTGCGTGGTGCGAGGCCAGTAAGGCCCGACGGAGGAAATTCAACTGGGTCGATTCCTACATTTCCTGCAAACAGGAGTGTCTATGGGCCTGAAATTGGGGTCCATTAAGGTTCAAATTTCGGCCCTGTCAATTTTCTTCCAAAAAGAACTAGCTTCAGTCCCTGAAGTTCAGACGTTTGTAAAAGGGGTACTGCATATACAGCCTCCTTTTGTGCCTCCAGTGGCACTTTGGGATCTCAATGTAGTTTTTTGGGTTCCAAAAGTCACATTGGTTTGAACCACTTAAATCTGTGGAGTTAAAATATCTCACATGGAAAGTGGTCATGCTGTTGGCCCTGGCCTGGGCCAGGCGCGTGTCAGAATTGGCGGCTTTATCATGTAAAAGCCCATATCTGATTTTCCATTCGGACAGGGCGGAATTGAGGACTCGTCCTCAGTTTCTCCCTAAGGTGGTTTCAGCGTTTCACCTGAACCAACCTATTGTGGTGCCTGCGGCTACTAGGGACTTGGAGGACTCCAAGTTGCTAGACGTTGTCAGGGCCCTGAAAATATATGTTTCCAGGACGGCTGGAGTCAGAAAATCTGACTCGCTGTTTATCCTGTATGCACCCAACAAGCTGGGTGCTCCTGCTTCTAAGCAGACGATTGCTCGTTGGATTTGTAGTACAATTCAGCTTGCACATTCTGTGGCAGGCCTGCCACAGCCAAAAATCTGTAAATGCCCACTCCACAAGGAAGGTGGGCTCATCTTGGGCGGCTGCCCGAGGGGTCTCGGCTTTACAACTTTGCCGAGCAGCTACTTGGTCAGGAGCAAATACGTTTGTAAAATTCTACAAAATTGATACCCTGGCTGAGGAGGACCTGGAGTTCTCTCAATTGGTGCTGCAGAGTCATCCGCACTCTCCCGCCCGTTTGGGAGCTTTGGTATAATCCCCATGGTCCTTACGGAGTCCCCAGCATCCACTTAGGACGTTAGAGAAAATAAGAATTTACTTACCGATAATTCTATTTCTCGTAGTCCGTAGTGGATGCTGGGCGCCCATCCCAAGTGCGGATTGTCTGCAATACTGGTACATAGTTATTGTTACCAAAAAATCGGGTTATTGCTGTAGTGAGCCATCTTTTCTAGAGGCTCCTCTGTTATCATGCTGTTAACTGGGTTCAGATCACAAGTTGTACAGTGTGATTGGTGTGGCTGGTATGAGTCTTACCCGGGATTCAAAATCCTTCCTTATTGTGTACGCTCGTCCGGGCACAGTATCCTAACTGAGGCTTGGAGGAGGGTCATAGGGGGAGGAGCCAGTGCACACCAGATAGTCCTAAAGCTTTCTTTAGATGTGCCCAGTCTCCTGCGGAGCTGCTATTCCCCATGGTCCTTACGGAGTCCCCAGCATCCACTACGGACTACGAGAAATAGAATTATCGGTAAGTAAATTCTTATTTTTTATATTGTAGTACAACCCAGTCCCAATGAGTTCCATAGTTGGGGGCCTGAAGCGCCGCTATCCCGTATAGTCTTGTGCTTGTTGCTGCACCACCTCCTGCTGGCACTGTGTCATCAGTGGGCAACAAGCTGCCTCAAAAAGATGGGGTTGACAGGACTAAGTAGAGTATGGCAGATACTGATGGTTCCTGTACCAGCCAATCTGATCCTTCTATCAGAAAGGGGGCAGGAGTAACCACTGAGAGTGCTAGTACGGGCAGATGGGGGGGAAGGGAGGGTGCAGTAGGGACCTCTCCTGTAACCTGAATGATGTTCCTAGGTAAGTAGTGTTTTCTGACTGGGTTTACTTTTATATGTATACTTCATATAGTGCATTCTGTACTGAGATATATAGTGAGGAAAGACTATTGAGTTCCCTCTGCCGGGGAGCACAGTACGCTTTACAGATCCAACTAAGGCTGCCTTCTTCCATACGACTTTCCTGTCTTGCCAGCCCCATGATCAGTAGGGTGTACAGAAGGTAGTCTAGTGTACAGTGTTTTCTACAAGGTGTTATAGAAGTAAAGCTTCTATCCCTTAGTGCAGGCATGTCCAAACTGCGGCCCTCCAGCTGTTGAGAAACTACACATCCCAGCATGCCTTGACACAGCTTTAGCATTCTGTGACAGCAAAACTGTGTCAGGGCATGCTGGGATATGTAGTTTCACAACAGCTGGAGGGCCACAGTTTGGACATGCCTGCCTTAGTGTGATATGTACTCTTAACACGGATTCAGCCAAGGTCTGAAAGCAGACTTCTGGCTACAGCTGTGTTCCTGATACTGGACGTAGCAGATCTTAGCTTTGTCTCATATCTGTGATCAATGATCTTCATCTGCTCACACACAAATAGGCCCTACACATTACGCGATTGGCCACCGAGGTGACCGACGGCCGACCCGTTGGCGGGGGGGGCAGTGACGGGGGGAGTGAAGTTTCTTCACTCCCCCCGTCACCCGGCTCCGTAGACGTGCAGGCAAATATGGACGATCTCGTCCATATTGGCCTGCATGCACAGCCGACATGGCACCAGCGATGAACGAGCGCGGGGCCGTGCATCGTTCATCACTGCTGCCTCCACACTGCACGATATGAACGTTATCTCGTTCATTAATGAACGAGATCGTTCATATCGTGCAGTGATGTCGGCCAGTGTGTAGGGCCCATTAGAGCTCGATCTATTTTGGCTCCATTCATTGGACACATCAGGCTTTTCAGGGCACAGACTGGATTACATTCGTTCCATCATCTGTCAAATGGTTGTATGAGCATTTCCTATAATGATTGGTTTTGGAGTCATGCTCCAAGTTGCCAGGAGTTGTAGACATTGTTTTGAGCACGAGCTCACAGCCCTGCCTTACACCTGTCGCTTCTCCCCTTCACAGGTTCACGCAAAATCTCTCCGCCTTTCGACGAGAAGTCAACGACTCAATGAAAAACTCAGCCTGCGGCCCCAACAGTAACGAGATGATGAGCTGACCTCTCCCCACACCTTCCACCATCCTCTCCCCACCATCTTCCTCTCCTTGTACAAAACCCTGCACATTTTTTGGTAATGTTTTGAATTCTTTCTACGGATAGGGGAAAAATATGGCGAGTGGATCTCTGCCCCCTCCCCCCTTTCCACAGAGCGGAGGCAGGTGGGGTGCTTATGAGCGAATGTGAGAGACACCTGTTCACCTGGACTGAGCCCTATTGAAAATTACAATTATATATATATATATAAAATTATATATATGTATGTATGTGTCCTTTTGAGTGACCAGTAAAACCACCCTTCCCCTTCCACAGATTTCCCATCCCCACGAGCGTGGATGTATGGAGGATGGGCAGTGCATTGTTAGTTGGAGGTGCTGCAGAGGCTGCTTTGAAAGGGTGTAAAGGTTCTGCAAGGACATTTTGTATTAATGCTCTATGCTGGGGGAGGCAGCCCCTCTCACTGCTGTTCTGACTGTAGGGTGAATGATTAGCAGCACAACGTTCTCTCGGTGAATCTGTGACGCAAGGTGGATGCAACTAGAGATAATTCCAGGCCGCCGTTCAGCACTTACATGTCCACACTGAAGTATTGGGAGACCAGTAGTTTATAACAAAGTGCTTATAGTCCACAGTGTGACCAGTAGTTGCCTCAATACACCTGGAGGGATCTCACAGAACTGTGCAGTATTGTTAGGACTGTGTTGGGGGTTGTTATTGTGCTTGTATAGGAGTTGCAGCTTTTCTCCTAACAAATGGATTTGATCCACAGTAGAATTACTGCCTGTAATGTACCTGTTACTTGATAGGACTGCTGCATAGATAGGTAACCTGTATCTGAGCTCCAGGCTCCAGCTAGCCGGTAACCCGTATCTGAGCTCCAGGCTGCAGCTAGCCGGTAACCCGTATCTGAGCTCCAGGCTGCAGCTAGCCGGTAACCCGTATCTGAGCTCCAGGCTGCAGCTAGCCGGTAACCCGTATCTGAGCTCCAGGCTGCAGCTAGCCGGTAACCCGTATCTGAGCTCCAGGCTGCAGCTAGCCGGTAACCCGTATCTGAGCTCCAGCTAGCTGGTAACATGTAATCAACAGTAACTAGGAGGCCCAGCCTGTCTGAGTCTAGTGCTTGGTTACTGGTCTGGATGTGGAATGCAGGCTGCTGTTTGGATTGTTGCTAATAAGCATTACCATCTAAAGAATTGTCTTAGTGGGGTGGTGACAACAAACTGTCTGGTGTCCCCAGCAGCTGAACATCTAACATTCCCCACTACACGCCTGCCATCGCTCAGCACTACGGCACCAGAGCTGCTCACACATTTCGTACTTCATCCAGCAATTGCTGAGTGATTAAAATCCATTCGCATTTTAATTATTCACAGATAATGGCGCTTGGTGATGAGGACATGGCTCTGGTTATTGACACATCTGTTTGTATAGGGCAGGTGCCCTGTGGCAATCCCTGTTGTTGGCAGGCAGAGTGGTGTAGATGTTCCTGTGGGGTCTCGCAGGTAGTGACATTCTAACACTCACAGATAAGACCGTTCTATAGATAATGTGACCATCCCCATTGTGGCTTAAACAGGTTCAAAGAGCGAGCAGTGTCCAAAATGCTTAGTTCAAAACATTTTACTCCAATTATTATTGAACTGAGTCATTCTGAATATATAGCATTGGGCAAACCACGCAGCAGCAGGATCTGTGTATATGAGAGGTGGACCGTGCGTCTATCCTCATCCTGATGGCTCTGGCCTTCTTTTTGTATCCCATTCCTCCATGAATGTTTTTGATGTAGCCCACAAGAGAGCACCCTGCTCTCCTGTTGCCAGTGCATGGCATGGGCCTTTCCTGCAGGTACCCAGATGATAGAGCTGCACTGTCTAGATAGACAGTCAATAAGTTGACAGGTTCAAAAGGTCGACACATGTTTTCACAACATTTGCTTGATTTACTATCCACGTGGACTATGATTGCCTGAAGCGTGTGAGCGAAGCAAGCCTGCAAGGGTCTACGTTTCTACTGATGGAGGTCAAAGGACATGAAATAGACAAAATTTGGTTAAAAAAAAACAAAACGTGTGTTGACCTTTTGTCTGTCTACCTGATATAACACACCCTCCTGGGGCTGGATGGGCGTAGTGCTGCTAGAAGACATGCAGAATCAGGGCTCTACAGCATGTCTGCAGTGACCTCCTCCTAAGCAACTAGTCAGACTGGTTAGGTAGCACTATGCACCATGAATGGGTCATACACTAATGCTATATCTACCGCAACACATGTGGAGGTAGGGGGATATATTCTGGGATTCCTACTGATTAATGCAAATTTACTATTACATTTAGGCCAAATAAAACAGTGGGTGAGCATTGCTGGGATGACGTGTGCTGTCTGCAGGTTATACAGTAATAAAGTACTGCAAAAGAGATGGAAGAACTATTCAGGAGCTTAGAAACTTTTAAATACACCAATATCTTCATTAAATGAGACATTTGCAAATCATATAATGTGAACCTAAAACCCACAGCAGACCATTTATATTATTTTTAGCTCAGCAGCCTGGTTACAGAATTTATTGGAAACTCCTGCTTAAGGGGGATATTCAGTTACTGCACCTGATCAATGCAATTAGTGGGGATTACTTGATCTTGGACTGAACCTTGCGTAAAGTCTGTGAGAAAATAGAAAAAAAAAATGGAGGTTTGTGCTTGGGGAAACCCCACTGATTCTGCAGATATTGCAGTAGCAGTGGGTTTCTGCGTGTGAACCCCAGATTTTTAGGCAATTTAACTAAAAAGCCTTTCCCTGCGTTTTAGCCACAATGTAAACCCGGCAGCTAATTGAATAACTCCCCCAGAATTTCCTTTTTATGGGATGAGCACCTCAATCTGTTAAATGGACATTCTGGGGGTAATTCGATTAGCCGCTGGGTGCACCACAAATTAGGAGCGAATGTTATTGAAGATTTGAGGGGGTGTTGTACTGGAACTATACCTTAGAGCACAGGGATCTTATTGGCATCTGCAAACACACTGGTAATGGCATTGGGTCTGGGGTACTGGGAAGGAACCGTGGATGTTGGGGGCGGGGAGGGAGGGGAATCATTATTCTGGTAATAATACATACTCTGCTTATAATGTATATAAAACAAATGAACTAGATAAGCCGGAGGTGTAATGATCAAAAATAATCTTTTCTGGGGTCTAAAACATAGTGGCATTAAAAACAAAAATACCAAAAAGTATGTAAGGCGTAACAAATCTTTTAACTAGTATTTCTCACCCCTCTCTTTATATATTTTGAAAAAGCCATGCACTAAGTATTTCCTTGTTGTAGCAAGATATTACCAGTGGTCTCATGGATCTGGGATATATTTCACCAGACGCATGATTGGAGCATTTCTAGATATTGTTAATCTTTAAAACTATAGTTTTACATGTGTGTAGTTATAGTATATTATGAACTAGTCCGTGAGGAAGGAAATTCAGAAAACCTGCACTGTAATGCTTGCTAAGGAAGTCTGGCTTCCTATCATACAACAAGGTCTGAAGTCTTTTACCAATCACCCGGCCCTGCTCTCGGCACATGTCCCTTCAGTTCCACAGCAGGCATCACTATCAAGTAGGAGACAGTAATTTATTAACGTTCTGTCACTGAATGAGCAGATTTCGAACACTGCCCTTGTACAGTTGTAGAGGTCTATCCAGGATTGAGGCAACTATAAAAGCACAGGTGGATCTATGACATATTTGTAAATATACATGCATTTTATTAAAATTACCAAAATAAAAGAAAAACCCCACACCACAGGTGTCAAATACTCTGTCAGCACTTGTTAGGTCTGAAGCGGTTTTAAAGTCTGTTGTGGCAGCAATGAATTCTGGGTATTTTACTGTTTGCCAAATGAGTGTATAGTGGTATCTGCAGAAAATAAAATTGAATTGTTTGTTAACTGGTACTGTCATACATGGTCAAAAGATAGCTCTGCTCATTATATGAGGACATTAGCTGCGCGACACTGGCCCCAGTTGCCTGTCATTAAACCACTGTCACTCCCCAGTGTCATGGTCTGTGCCGTGCCAATAACTGCAGATTGTCTCATTTGGTTGCTTCTGTCGACCTGTGATGGAAAATTACATCATTGTATCCTTCCCTGTTACGTGCAATTTCTATGGCGTAGAACTGGATCCTGGTCGCTAGAAGGCAAAGAGAAAAACAATAAAATTACAACTGTGTGGATACCAGCCGTGCACATAGCTCTGATCTTATATAGCTGTGGGCAGGAGCAGGCCCCAGGGCCACATTTTCCTGTGCATATGACCTAGGATTGTCCGGCCCCTAGCAGAGGACTGAGGTGCAGCTTTATCAATGCGTGGATGATGAAACTCATTGCATATGATAAATGATGCTTCAGCCAATCAGCCCCTAGCTGTCATGTGGTAAGAAGTTAAATTACTTTGCATGTTACCCGTCACCATGCAGCTATCATCAATCTAGGGCACAGGTTCTCAAACTCGGTCCTCCACACAGTGCATGTTTTGCAGGTCTCCTCACAGAAGCGCAAGTGAAATAGTTAACTCCACCTGTGGACCTTTAAAAATGTGTAATTAATTCACCTGTGCACCTGCTGGGTTACCTGCAAAACATGCACTGTGTGGGGTGCTGAGGACCGAGTTTGAGAACCACTGATCTAGGAGTATCACTGCCAGTAGCACCTCTATGGCCTGAGGTGCAGTTATTCAGAGATGAGCAGAATGTTTATAGGAAAGGCTATGCTACAACAATAAAAACTGTTCTCTTACTGCCAATTTCTCTGACGTCCTAAGTGGATGCTGGGACTCCGTAAGGACCATGGGGATTAGCGGGGGGGGGGGCGCCCTGAGCAGCAATAAAAACACCTTGGCTGGCAAATATATCACAATATATAGCCCTAGAGGCTATATATGTGATAAATACCCCTGCCAGAATCCATTAAAAAGCGGGAGAAAAGTCCACGAAAAAGGGGCAGAGCTATCTCCCTCATTTTCTCTTCACAGTGCAGCTGGAAGACAGCTCCCCAGGCTCTCCCCTGTAGTTTTCAGGCTCAAAGGGTTAAAAAGAGAGGAAGGGCACTAAATTTAGGCACAATATTGTTTATACAAGCAGCTATTGGAGGAAAAATCACTGTTATAGTGTTAATCCCTGTATTATATAGCGCTCTGGTGTGTGCTGGCATACTCTCTCTCTGTCTCCCCAAAGGACTTTGTGGGGTCCTGTCCTCAGTCAGAGCATTCCCTGTGTGTGTGCAGTGTGTCGGTACGGCTGTGTCGACATGTGGGATGAGGAAGGTTACGAGGAGGTGGAGCAGAGGCCGATAAATGGGATGTCGCCCCCTGTGGGGCCGACACCAGAGTGGATGGATAGGTGGAAGGTATTAACCGACAATGTCAACTCCTTACATAGAAGGCTGGATGACGTAAAACAGCTGTGGGACAGCCGGCTTCTCAGCCCGCACCTGCCCAGGCGTCTCAAAGGCCATCAGGGGCTCAAAAAAGCGCCCGTTACCTCAGATGGCAGACACAGATGTCGACACGGAGTCTGACTCCAGTGTCGACGAGGTTGAGACATATACACAATCCACTAGGAACATCCGTTACATGATCTCGGCAATGAAAAATGTGTTACGCATTTCTGACATGAACCCAAGTACCACATAAAAGGGGTTTTATTTTTGGGGAGAAAAAGCAGCCAGTGTTTTGTTCCCCCATCAGATGAATGAATGAAGTGTGTAAAGTAGTGTGGGTTCCCCCGATAAGAAACTGGTAATTTCTAAAAAGTTACTGATGGCGTACCCTTTCCCGCCAGAGGATAGGTCACGTTGGGAGATATCCCTTAGGGTGGATAAGGCGCTCACACGTTTGTCAAAAAAGGTGGCACTGCCGTCTTAGGATACGGCCACCTTGAAGGAGCCTGCTGATAAAAAGCAGGAGGCTATCCTGAAGTCTGTATATACACACTCAGGTTATATACTGAGACCTGCAATTGCCTCAGCATAAATAGTGCTGCTGCAGCGTGGTCTGATACCCAATCAGATAATATTAATACTCTAAGACAGGGATAATAGTTTGCTAACATAGAGCATATTAAAGACGTCGTCTTAGATATAAAGGATGCACAGAGGGATATTTGCCGGCTGGCATCCAGAATTAATGCAATGTCCATTCTGCCAGGAGGGTATTAGAAACCCGGCAGTGGACAGGTGATGCTGCCTATAAAAGGCACTTGGAGATTCTGCCTTATAAGGGTGAGGAATTGTTTGGGGATGGTCTCTGGGACCTTGTATCCACAGCAACAGCTGGGAAGAAAAAATTTTACCTCAGGTTTCCTCACAGCCTAAGAAAGCACTGTACTTTCAGGTACAGTCCTTTCGGCTTCAGAAAAGCAAGCGGGTCAAGGGAAGAAGGAAAAAGCTGCACCAGCAGCCAGTTCCCAGGATCAAAAATCTTCCCCCGCTTCCTCTGAGTCCACCGCATGACGTTGGGGCTCCACAGGTGGAGACAGGTGCGGTAGGGGCGCGTCTCGGGAACTTCAGGGACCAGTGGGCTTGCCCACAGGTGGATCCCTAGGTTCTGCAAATAGTATCACAGGGATACAGGCTGGAGTTCGAGGCGACTCCCCCTCGCCGTTACCTCACATCAGCCTTGCCTGCTGCCCTCGGAGAAAGGTAGTACTGGCGGCAATTCACAAGCTGTACTTCCAGCAGGTGAAATCAAGGTACCCCTCCTTCAACAAGGCCGGGGTTACTATTCCAAAATGTTGTGGTACCGAAACCAGACGGTTCGGTGAGACCCATTCTAAAATTGAAAGCCTTGAACACTTATATACGAAGGTTCAAGTTCAAAATGGAATCGCTCAGGGCGATTATTGCAAGCCTGGAGAATTTCATGGTATCACTGGACATCAAGGATGCTTACCTGCATGTCCCTATTTACCCTCTTCACCAGGAGTACCTCAAAATTGTGGTACAGGATTGTCATTACCAATTCCAGACGTTGCCGTTGGTCTGTCCCCGGCACCGAGGTATTTACCAAGGTAATGGCCGAAATAATTATCCCGTACTTGGACGATCTCCTTATAAAGGCGAGGTCCAGGGAGCAGTTGTTCGGCGGAGTAGCACTATCTCGGGAAGTGCTACAACAGCACGGCTGGATTCTGAATATTCCAAAGTCGCAGCTGGTTCCTACGACGCGTCTACTGTTCCTGGGTATGGTTCTGGACACAGAACAGGATAAAAAGGGTTTCTCCCGGAGGAGAAGTCCAAGGAGTTGTCGTCTCTAGACAGAGACCTCCTAATACGTATACAGGTGTCGGTGCATCAATGCACGCGAGCCCTGGGAAGGATGGTAGCTTCTTACGAAGAAATTCCATTCGCCAGGTCCCATGCAAGGATTTTCCAGTGGGATCTGTTGGACAAGTGGTCCGGGTCGCATCTTCAGATGCATCGGCGGATAACCCTGTCTCCAAGGGCCAGGGTGTCGCTGTTGTGGTGGCTGCAGAGTGCTCATCTTCTAGGGGGCCGCAGATTCGGCATACAGGACTGGGTCCTGGTGACCACGGATGCCAGCCTTCGAGGCTGGGGGGCAGTCACACAGGGAAGAAACTTCCAAGGCTATGGCAAAGTCAGGAGACTTCCCTACACATAAATATTTTGGAACTAAGGGCCATTTACAATGCCCTAAGTCAGGCTAGACCCCTGCTTCAACACCGGCCGGTGCTGATCCAGTCAGACAACATCACGGCGGTCGCTCATGTAAACCGACAGGGCGGCACAAGAAGCAGGATGGCGATTGCAGAAGCCACAAGGATTCTCCGATGGGTGGAAAATCATGTGTTAGCACTGTCAGCAGTGTTCATTCCCAGAGTGGACAACTGAGAAGCAGACTTTCTCAGAAGACACGACCTCCACCCGGGAGAGTGGGGACTTCAGCCAGAAGTTTTCCAAATGATTGTACACCGTTGGGAAAGGCCACAGGTGGACATGATGGCGTCCCGCCTCAACAAAAAGCTACAAAGATATTGCGCCAGGTCAAGGGACCCTCAGGCGATAGCTGTGGACGCTCTGGTAACACCGTGGGTGTACCAGTCGGTGTATGTGTTCCCTTCTCTGCCTCTCTTACCCAGGGTAATGAGAATAATAAGAAGGAGAGGAGTAAGAACTATACTCATTGTTCCGGGTTGGCCAAGAAGAGCTTGGTAACCAGAACTCCAAGAAATGATCTCAGAGGACCCATGGCCTCTGCCGCTCAGACAGGACCTGATGCAGCAGGGGGCCTGTCTGTTCCAAGACGTACCGCGGCTGCGTTTGACGGCATGGCGGTTGAACGCCGGATCCTGAAGGAAAAGGGCATTCCGGAGGAAGTTATCCCTACGCTATTTAAAGCTAGGAAAGAAGTGAACGCAAACCATTAACACCGCATATGGTGTAAATATGTTGCGTGCTGTGAGGCCAGGAAGGCCCCAAAGGAGAGATTTCAGCTAGGTCGATTTCTGCACTTCCTACAGTCAGAGGTGACTATGGGCCTAAAATTGGGTTCCATGAAGGTCCAGATTTCGGCTCTATCGATTTTCTTCCAAAATAGAACTGAACTAGAAGTTTGGACTTTTGTGAAGGGAGTGCTGCATAGTCAGCCCCCGTTTGTGCCTCAAGTGGCACCGTGGGATCTCAACGTGGTGTTGGATTTCCTGAAGTCGCATTGGGTTGAGCCACTTAAATCCGTGGAGCTACAATACCTCACGTGGAAAGTGGTCATGCTGTGGGCCGTGGCGTCGGCCAGGCGTGTATCAGAATTGGCGGCTTTGTCATACAAAAGCCCTTATCTGTATTTTATATGGATAAGGCGGAATTGAGGACTCGTTCCCAATTCCTTCCTAAGGTGGTATCAGTTTTTCGTGTGAACCAACCTATTGTGGTGCCTGCGGCTACTTGGGACTTGGAGGATTCCAAGTTACTGGACGTAGTCAGGGCCCTGAAAAGTATATGTTTCCAGGACGGCTGGAGTCAGGAAAACTGACTCGCTATTTATCCTGTATGCACCCAACAAGCTGGGTGCTCCTGCTTCTAAGCAGACTATTGCTCGCTGGATCTGTAGCACGATTCAACTTGCACATGCTGCGGCTGGACTGCCGCACCCTAAATCTGTAAAAGCCCATTCCACGAGGAAAGTGGGCTCTTCTTGGGCGGCTGCCCGAGGGGTCTCTGCTTTACAACTTTGCCGAGCTGTTACTTGGTCGGGTTCAAACAATTTTGCAACAGTCTACAAGTTTGATACCCTGGCTGAGGAGGACCTAGAGTTTGCTCATTCGGTGCTGCAGAGTCATCCGCACTCTCCCGCCCGTTTTGGAGCTTTGGTATAATCCCCATGGTCCTTACGGAGTCCCAGCATCCACTTAGGACGTCAGAGAAAATAAGATTTTACTCACCAGTAAATCTATTTCTCGTAGTCCGTAGTGGATGCTGGGTGCCCATCCCAAGTACGGATTGTCTGCAATACTTGTTTATAGTTATTGCCTAACTAAAGGGTTATTGTTGAGCCATCTGTTGAGAGGCTCAGTTATATTTCATACTGTTAACTGGGTATAGTATCACGAGTTATACGGTGTGATTGGTGTGGCTGGTATGAGTCTTACCCGGGATTCAAAATCCTTCCTATTTGTGTCAGCTCTTCCGGGCACAGTATCCTAACTGAGGTCTGGAGGAGGGTCTTAGTGGGAGGAGCCAGTGCACACCAGGTAGTCCTAAAGCTTTCTTTAGTTGTGCCCAGTCTCCTGCGGAGCCGCTAATCCCCATGGTCCTTACGGAGTCCCAGCATCCACTACGGACTACGAGAAATAGATTTACCGGTGAGTAAAATCTTATTATTTCCCCTCGCTCTTAGAGTAAAAGGACCTATTACAGCGCTGCCAAATGCTTTGACAAAGTACACCGAAGATAGGCGATATCCATCAGGCATCTTGGTGATTGTGCCATCAGGGTAAGTGAAGTCTGTACCGCAAAGGCAGGCGGTCATCCCCTAGGCATGCAGCTAAAGGGAGGAGGAGGAACAGACGTGCAGCATGGCGGTGTCACTGTCATTTTCCAAACCACCACTTTGACACATTTTACAATGTTGGAAGAAATAAATATGTATATACACAGAGTTTACAGGTTTTCCTACAGACACTCACAGAAGATGGTGTTTTCCTCAGAATACTCTTTGCTGCTATCCAGCCTTAACAAGGTGCCATAATTAAAATCTTCAACTTGACTCTCAAACTGCATACAGAACGGACGCCATTCCTGCCAAGGAAGTAAAGACTGTGTGAAGGCAGTGTTGTATGAAATGTAGAGAAGTAAAGGTCACTCTTTACTACACACTTTACCTCTTTGGCTGCTGGGGACTTTAGATCTTCAGGATCCAGAACATCAATACGGAGCTGGGGAAATTTTCCTCGAAATGCGGTGTAAATGAGATCATCTGAGCGGGTCAGTTTGAGGAGGTGAGGGTCCACGGAGGATATAAGCTAATGGAGAGGAGTTAGGGGCACTATAAGTATGCGTCAACTCTCCACAGCAGTGTGTCCCCAACTCCAGCCCTCAGGGACCCATACATGTGCATGCATAACAGATCTCTTATTATTATTACCAGTTATTTATATGGCGCACACATATTCCACAGCGCTGTACAGAGAATATTTGCCCATTCACATCAGTCCCTGCCCCAGTGGAGCTTACAATCTATATTCCCTACCACATGTACACGCACACATTCACACTAGGGTTAATTTTTGTTGGGAGCCAATTAACCTACCAGTATATTTTTTGGATTGTGGGAGTACCTGGAGGAAACCCACGCAAGTACGAGGAGAATATACAAACTCCACACAGTTAGGGCCATGGTGGGAATCGAACCCATGACCTCAGTGCTGTGAGGCATATACACCAACCATACTAACCCAAGTGGAATATATAGCACCAGCTGTGGATCTTAACATGTACCACTCAATACTGAATACACTTCTACACCAACTGGGAGATCTGGAAAACATGCACTGTTAGGGGTTCCTGAGGACTGGAGTTGAGAAACACTGCCCTATAGCACAATACACTATCTCTCTATACCCAGCCTCCCGACTTACATTAAAGTACACCTCTGCATGCTGATACGCCTTCATGGCCCAAACCATCTCCACATTGGGCTACAAAGAAAGGAAGGAACAGTCAGCCAGTCACCATGTGCACCTACACTATTACACTCAAGCTGGAAGGGGAGGCTAATGTATAAATTCCAGAGGTTACATAATTGACTACAGTTACACAATGGGGAAGAACGTTATCACCACTTCCTCCTACTGACTGAAGAGAAATTCTGCCTTGGTCACATCTAGGTAAATAAATGCATATTGTGGAATATATTGGTACATTACTATAGATTTTTCTACTGAAGATAAGGCCTCAGCACAAATACAGACCTGCTCGCCTGAATTTACTGGACAGGGGGAAGACTTCCAGGCTATGGTGATAAGAGTTATGTAGGGCTATCACCATGCTGCAATCCACCTGCTTATTTCCACAACAACTGGATCTGATGTATTCGGGAATACAGGCGCAGTGTAAAATATAACATCTGATTCCTGGGCTGGTTGAGGTCCTTACTTATGCTAATGTCAGCCGTGCGGACATTCCGTTCTGTCCTATCACATCCCATCTGATTTGGGCCTTTTAAAATATTAATTTAAAGGTGTCACATTGCAAAAGGTTGGAAGCAACAACTTTCCATGTGTGGAGCAAGGGACAGACAGGGGAGGGCTCATCGGAGTCAGGGAAGTACTGATGGAATCTGGGAATTCTACTTTTGCCCAGTTTTGACATTACAATATTATTTCCCATTGTGTGCGCTGGTAAAGCATGTCAGTAAGCGTTTATATATGTTTCAGTAATTAAAATACTGCTAGAATATAACTACTGGTACAAAAGAGTAAACATTAGGTATAGCTTATTGGTAATCACACAAAGCTTTTACAAGTGAGCAACTCATGGTTGGACAGATACATTCTTATGAAGCCCTTGAGAAACTTGTATGTAGTTTGATTGGAGGGTTTCTTATTCTGCATTAAATGTCCCAATCACCATAGTTACATAGTTGTTGAGGTTGAAAAAAAGACAAATGTTCATCGAGTTCAACCTATTGTACATTACATTATTTTATTAATTTTTTTTTTTTTTTCTTTAAATATTAATTAAATGCTGTATCCCTGGATATTTTTTTCAGCTAGGAATTTATCCAATCCATTTTTAAACTTATTGTGTCCACCATTACTACCTTCTCTGGAAGAGAATTCCAAATCCTTACTGCTCTTACTGTGAAGAATCCTTTTCTCCATTGGGTAACACATAACACATATCCTCTCCAATAAGTAGTATTATTCTACTTCCATTACAGACAGCCAATGCTCCTCCACCTGATAGGATCTCATCCTGGCTGTCTTATGTGACATCACTGGCCCCACCCCTTTGTGTATATCAACCAATCCAAAGCCTGCATTTCTGCAAAGCAACATTGCCTTGCATTTTAAAGGCGAGTACACATCAGGCCAATAGAAGGCATGACAAATCGGGTGTAGTACGCTCAATTGCGCACTCCCATGGGTTGCCTGCACCATCTTCCAGCCAACCGCACGATGTTGCATGCAAAGATGTGCATATTAATGAAGGGAGGGACAGTATCATTCCCTCGTTAACTAAATCGTATGATGTGTATGGCCAATCGAGGCAGGTCTGGGACAAAGAAATTGTCCAACCACTGGCCCGATTGGCCGTCGGTCTGATGCGATGGTTAGTATCAGTACTTGTTGATGCTCCATGTGTCCTGGCGCTCAAAAGTGAGGAGCCCCATTATTCTACACAACCAACATAGGGGTAGTGACCAGCATATTAATACTATGCAAGTTTTAAAGAGACCCTTGAAGATAGTGGCCCTGATCTACAACAGGTCATGTTTTCACGATTTCTGTCTGTGGGAGCAGGTGGTATAACTGCTGACCCAGCAACATAGATTAACTCACCTGTGCATGATTAAAGACAATTACAAAACATGACCCGAGGGTTGTACTTGAAGACTGGCACTGAGGACCCCTACTAATGCTGGGCATGTATTATGCAATCTGGGCAATCCACCTAATATCAGCAAATCATCTACATAACTGTACTGTGAACCTGTGTGATCGATCTAAAAATACTAATTGGACGGCCACGCTGGATTGTCCGGCAGGCCTGTCTGATGTGATATTTTCAGAGTTGCAGGTCAGCCACATCGGGCAGTGTATGCACAGCCAACCAACAGGCATTTCCCCTGTTCCTTCACATGGGAGAAATGGGGAATGGTCTCCACCCTAGTGGAGGAACACAGAAATAGTGGCCATATACGCAGAGATCCGTCACAGTGTCTGGTGGTGATATCTGCTGGATTACAGGATGTAAAATGTCGCTCTGACTGTGTATGCCCAGCGTAACTTATTTAGCCATACTTACATCATTGCCATAGGCCTCTGCAGGAAGGGACAGCGCCTCAGCCACAGACAGGGCTTCTGCTGCTCCCTGGAAAAGGAAGAGAAGTTACAATACACTCTGCCTATTACAGCTGTAGCAGCACAGCCATGGCAGGGAGATGGAAATACCAGCACTCTCCTAACCGAATGGCCAATTCCTTTTCATTATACTTATGCACGGAGAGTTATTTTTCTATATAGGTATACACCTGCATTTGTGATCAAGAAACACATATTTACCTTTAATAAGGTGGCAGCGCTGTGTATGTCCTGTAAGGATTATCTGTAGTCCTGTCTCTAACGAGGAGGCCAGAAATCAGCATCACCCCCAACCTGAGCTCCAAGAAAGTGTATATATCCCGTAATAATTGCCCCCCCCCCAATTATATAGTGACAGCATATCAGCCCTATGTGATGTATCCCCCATTATATAGTGACAGCATATATCAGCCCTATGTGATGTATCCCCCATTATATAGTGACAGCATATATCAGCCCATTATACTGTGACTCCCATGACTATATGCAGAGGCATACGTTACCATGTGGAAACAGACAGCAATAGTGCATTATATGCTGTATGTAGCTAGATAGACAGAAGGTCCTGGCGGACATAGATTACTGTACCACAAATTAATATTTTTTAGGACTCTCACCAGAGAGCTCAGGCCCCCTATGCCTCCTGTCGGTGCAGCCATCTTATCAACCTTTCAACTCTAGAACGCACCCACCACGGTAGCCGTTTACTTCCGTTTCCTGTGAAGCCTGTCAAGCCATTTTTATTAAGGCACGGCGTGACGCATGCGCAGCAGATGACAACAGGCAGCGGTCCTGGATTAGGGAGCCGGCCGGGACGGAAACCATGTTGCGTGTGGCAGAACCTCTCCTGTAGGAAGGTTTAGCCAGCTAGGGAGGCGCTACAACTACGTGCGTTTCACGTCAGGATCTGGTTGGTTGCCAGAAGCGGGAGTAGTAGTCAGTGTGTTCCTGTGCGCACCTCACTGCAGGCCGGCTGCGATTATCGCAAATTGTGTGCAAATGTAGCATAGTCTCAGTGCAGCAGAACAAATTGTCTATAATGTTGCATGTATGGAACAGACTATCCTAATTACATGATAAGACAGAGGTCAACACACGAATAACCCTTTCACACAGAATGTGAAATTACCGGGTAAAGAAGTTCCACCTGGTATTTTGACGATTAATGGGCCCTACACATTGCGCGATCCGCCGCCGAGCTGCCTGATGGCGGGGTTGGGGGACCCGCGGCGGGGAGAGTGAAGATTCTTCACTGTCACTCGGCTCCATAGCAGTGCAGGCAAATACGAACGAGATTGTCCATATTGGCCTGCATACACAATTGACAGGGCACCAACGATGAACGAGCGCGGGGCTGCGCGCGCATCGTTCATCGCTGGTGCCTCCTCACTGAAAGATATGAACGATATCTCGTTCATTAATGAACGAGATTGTTTATATCCTTCAGTGTTATCGCCCAGTGTGTAGGGCCCATAACACGGGTCCTTTTCTGTGTGAGGATCAGTCTGGGTTGAAATTACTGAGACTTCGACCCTGGAATTTACCAGGGTTGGAGATCCAAGAATTTCAACCCGGGTTGACCCTTTCACACAAACAAAATACTTGTGTTGATCTGCAAATTACGGGGTATAGAATTACTGACCTGGTAATTTGCATGTCTGTGTGAAAGGGGAGTCAGGCAGGGACTGGCAAAAACGACCTGGCTTAGAAATAACAGGTAAAAGCTGGGACTTTCAGACATTTCTGTCTGAAAGTGGTATAAGGGGCAGATTTATTACCATTTTTTTAAACTAAATTAGGGGTGAATGTATGAAGCAGTGATGAGTGGAGAAGTGAGCCAGTGGAGAAGTTGCCCATGGCAACCAATCAGCATTGAAGTATTATACAGAGCAGCAGAGTGGTTGCCATGGGTAACTTCTCCACTGACTGACTTCACTCTGATCACTGCTTCATACATCTACCCCATAATGTGCAAATAGGGCCGGCGAACATGTAAAATGCCCCCCCCCCCCCGCTCCAGGGAAAGTGGGTGTGGCCTCTGGAAAAGTGGGCGTGGCCTCGTAAATTAGCAGCCTTACACATAACAGCCACAGTAGTGTTCCTTACACACAATGGGGGTAATTCCAAGTTGATTGCAGCAGGACATTATTTAGCAGTTGGGCCATACTTACCGACTTTTTGGCTGCTCTCTCCGGGAGAGAGCAGCCAGGTCGGTTCGGCAGGGGGGCGGGCTGCGATGTGAGTGCTGAGGGGGGCGGACCGGATGCGTGACGTAGATGGGCCGGGGGCGTGTCAGAGGCGGGCCAGGGGCGTGACTACGGGATCGTCCCGTGTAAGCCCCGCCCCCCGTTGTGTAATGCCGCTATTACCGGCATTATACAGCAGGGGGCGTGGCTATGATGACGCGATTCAACAAGAATCGCGTCATCGCCTGCCCGGACCGCCCACTTTACTCGCTAAGTGGGCGGCCGGGCAGGGGGGGACCCCAGTAATCGGGAAACTTGCCTGCTCTTCCGGGGGGCCGGGAGGGTCACCTGATTTTTGGGAGCCTCCCGGCCATTCCGGGAGAGTAGGCAAGTCTGAGTTGGGCAAAACCATGTGCACTGCAGGGGAGGCAGATATAACATGTGCAGAGAGAGTTAGATTTGGGTGTGGTGTGTTCAATCTGCAATCTAAATTGCAGTGTAAAAATAAAGCAGCCAGTATTTACCCTGCACAAAAACAAAATAACCCACCCAAATCTAACTCTCTCTGCAAATGTTATATCTGCCTCCCCTACAGTGCACATGGTTTTTCCCAACTGCTAAAAAATGTCCTGCTGCGATCAACTTGGAATTACCCCCAATGTCTCCAGTATAGTGTCAGATACACATAATGGGGGTAATTCCAAGTTGATCGCAGCAGGAAATTTTTTAGCAGTTGGGCAAAACCATGGCCCTCATTCCGAGTTGGTCGCAAAGAGTCTTCGCAACGCAAATGTACGAAAAGTAAGTATCTGCGCATGCGCAAATGCGTGATTACGCATGCGCGAGTACATACGTACGACAACTGTGCAAAATTACTCAGAAAAAAAAAAGCCGTAACTGGCAAACGAAAACGAGGAGTGGCGTGGGCGTGGCGGAGGCGAGACTTTGCAATGCTCCGACATGGGCGTGAAAGTGGGCGTACAGTGTGGGAGTATGCAACTCGCAATCGGCGTGTTTTTCGCAATTAAACATTGTCGCTGTTAAAACTAACATAGGAAACCGTAGCAGCCTTCACGCATCAGCCGAGTAGGTCTGCAGTTACTCTACATTTGCGAAGTACTGTTACAAGTGTGTATGCAGTAATTAGCAGTTAATTGGAGAGCACATTCATCTGATGTCCAATTACTTGTTAATTAATGCGCAGATGAAAGTTACCAACCAGCAATTGTCTGAACCCACATTACATGTTTATTCTACTCACATATAAATCTCACACACAGCCAAATAAGGGTGTTATTTGTGTTCAAGTTGGTGTGTAAGCATTTGTTAAACTTGTTTTAATGTGTGTAAGACTAACAAATACAAACAAGTGTAATTTTTTGTAAAAGAATTTGAAATCTGAAACATTTTTTTTAAAAAAACCAACACCCACATAATGCAGCATACACTTTAATTTAGTCAGAAAAGTAACATTAATATTTGTTTATAATATCTGACAATGTTTTAAATGATGTCCTGTTGACCATAGATAATTCTAAAAAGTGTCGTGTCTGTTTACTTAATATGGACATTAAAGTGTGGTGCAAAGCATACCTGTATTTTTTGGTAGATGCAATTTTTTTGGAGAAATTGCAGATTGGTCTACAAGTGTCTATATGCAGACCTAATCTTTCTGGAACTAAGATTTACCTAATGCATTACCTTGAAGAAACTGCACAATTTTTTAATTTATATTTTTTATTACTGTAGTAATATTTCACAACATTAAAACAACATGGCTACACGTGAGTCTCACAGGCAGAGATGGACCAAGCAGCAAGCAGATGGCACTGACAAAAAATATATAGCAGAACTCAGTACTCTGCCAAATTCTGCTTCTGACAAAAGTATATTTTGTAAGCATAAAAAAAACATATTACACACCCTGCCACACAAAAATTTGTACCCAACTGAGAAAGAATTAGGATCCACCACACAAACACAACAATACATAGCACACTAGTAAGAGGAAGATGGCTCAGGTGTTTATACAAATAAACTCACAGGCTACAATACCTCCAAACCGAAAGAATACATTTCACTAAGAGGGAGTTATCCATTCTGGCCACACAAGCCAACTCCAAAATAACATAGAGGCAACATCAAAAACATGGGTGCTGCCCATCTGGAGAGACATCACTTTCTTTTTTTTCTCCCCGCCTGAGGCTGTTCTTCTTGGCAAGGTCTGCGGAGCGACCTTCGTTGGGCCTGCCCAGTGGGCTGTTCTTCCTGGGCAGGGGCAGGGGAGGGAGCCGATGTGGGTGGCTCTCTGCCACTGTGGGCAAGGGAGACAGCGATGGCCTGGAGCACTTGCAAGATGTTATTTGCAAGGCTTTGGAATGAGGAGGCAAGTTGTTCTTGGCCCTGCCTGATCTCTGCCAGACCTTGGCAGAGTTGAGCAACACCTTGCTCAACACTGGTTCGGTGCTCAGTGAGCCGGACAGCTATCTGGCTTACCTCCCGGATGACCCCGTCTTGAAACGTATTTAGGCTCTCACCATACCTAGCGATTTCAAGCAGGATCTCCGGGATAGCAGAGGGTTGGGTGGGGGGGCCAGTAGGAACCTGCAGAGGTGGGATTTGTTGGCCCACACTGCCAGACCCACTAGGTCCCTCCACCTCAGCCTCAACCACATAACCCTCCTGTGACTCAAACTGATCACCCCCCTGTGCTGTGTTTTGTGGCAAGCAAATAGAAGAATGTGTGGGGAAAAAGTTGGAGACAAAATTAGTTTTTTATTATACATACAGTTAAAATTGCAGACAAATACATGTGTAAACTTACCTTCCAAGTCATGTCCCGTCAGGATCTCAGGCAGGTCCGTGTCCATATGAGACACCCCTTGGCCCTCCTCATAACTGACACAGTCCATCGCCATCTCCTCCAAGTCAGTAAACTCCACAGCGACAGGTGGTCCTCCACCTGTAGCCCTTGAGGCATTCCACTCCGCAGACCTCTTTGCCTTCAGGCGGGATTTGAAGTCGGCCCACCTACATATGTATTGTGAAAGAGGGACAAAGTAGACTCTTATTATTTGTCAACGCAAATATATAGGACACGTGTTCTGCTTGTGTTTGCTAGACATAACATCACATGTCACTACATTTTTTATTTCTCTGACGTCCTAGTGGATGCTGGGAACTCCGTAAGGACCATGGGGAATAGCGGCTCCGCAGGAGACAGGGCACATCTAAAGAAAGCTTTAGGATCACCTGGTGTGCACTGGCTCCTCCCCCTATGACCCTCCTCCAAGCCTCAGTTAGATTTTCTGTGCCCGACGAGAAGGGTGCACACTAGGGGCTCTCCTGAGCTCTTTGTGAAAGTTTTAGTTTAGGTTTATTATTTTCAGTGAGACCTGCTGGCAACAGGCTCACTGCATCGAGGGACTAAGGGGAGAAGAAGCGAACTCACCTGCGTGCAGAGTGGATTGGGCTTCTTAGGCTACTGGACATTAGCTCCAGAGGGACGATCACAGGTTCAGCCTGGATGGGTCACCGGAGCCGCGCCGCCGGCCCCCTTACAGAGCCAGAAGAGCGAAGAGGTCCGGAAAAATCGGCGGCAGAAGACTTTCCTGTCTTCAGATAAAGGTAGGCGCACAGCACCGCAGCTGTGCGCCATTGCTCTCAGCACACTTCACACTCCGGTCACTGAGGGTGCAGGGCGCTGGGGGGGCAGCGCCCTGAGACGCAATAAATCGATAGAAAACCTTTTATGGCTAAAATAAATGCATCACATATAACTCCTGGGCTATATGGATGCATTTAACCCCTGCCAAAACATACAAGAAAACGGATGATAAGGACGCCGAGAAAGGGGCGGAGCCTATCTCTTCAGCACACTGGCGCCATTTTCCCTCACAGCTCAGTTGGAGGGAAGCTCCCTGGCTCTCCCCTGCAGTCACTACACTACAGAAAGGGGTTAAAAAAGAGAGGGGGGCACAAATTAGGCGCAGTATAAACAATACAGCAGCTATAAAGGGAAAAACACTTATATAAGGTTATCCCTGTATATATATAGCGCTCTGGTGTGTGCTGGCAAACTCTCCCTCTGTCTCCCCAAAGGGCTAGTGGGGTCCTGTCCTCTATCAGAGCATTCCCTGTGTGTGTGCTGTGTGTCGGTACGTTTGTGTCGACATGTATGAGGAGAAAAATGATGAGGAGACGGAGTAGAGTGTCTGTAATAGTGTTGTCACCCCCTGGGGGGTCGACACCTGAGTGGATGTACTGTTGAAATTGCGTGACAGTGTCAGCTTTGTATAAAAGACAGTGGTTGACATGAGACAGCCGGCTACTCAGCTTGTGCATGTCCAGACGTCTCATACAGGGGCTCTAAAGCGCCCGTTACCTCAGATACAGACGCCGACACGGATACTGACTCCTGTGTCGACGGTGAAGAGACAACCGTGATTTCCAATAGGGCCACACATTGCATGATTGAGGCAATGGAAAAAGTTTACACTCTTCTGATAATATAAATACCACCAAAAAAAGGGGTATTATGTTTGGTGAGGAAAAACTTCCTGTAGTTTTCCTGAATCTGAGAAATAAAATGAGGTGTGTGATGATGCGTGGGTTTCCCCCCGATAACAATTGATAATTTCTAAAAAGTTATTGGCAGTATACCTTTTCCCGCCAGAGGTTAGGGTGCGTTGGGAAACACCCCCTAGGGGGGATAAGGCGCTCACACGCTTGTAAGAACAAGGGCTCTACCCTCTCTGGAGATGGCCGCCCTTAGGGATCCTGCTGATAGAAAGCAGGAGGGTATCCTAAAATGTATTTACACACATACTGGTGTTATACTGCGACCAGCAATCGCCTCAGCCTGGATGTGCAGTGCTGGGTTGGCGTGGTCGGATTCCCTGACTGGAAATTTGATATCCTAGATAAGGACAGTATATTATTGCCTATAGAGCAATTAAAAGATGCATTTCTATATATGCATGATGCACAGCGGAATATTTGCCGACTGGCATCAAGAATAAGTGCGTTGTCCAATTATACCAGTAAAGTGGTCAGGTGATGCGGATTCCAAACGGCATTTGGAAGTATTGCCTTAAAAAAAAAAAAAAAAAGGGGATGTACCCCAGGTCGCCTCTCAAAATAAGACGCCGTATTATCAGGCGCAGTCCTGGTTGGCAAGCGGACAAAAGGGTTCCTCTTTTCTGCTCGTGACAGAGGGAGAGGAAAATGGCTGCAGAGATCAGCCAGTTCCCAGGAACAGAAACCCTTTTCCGCCTCTGCCAAGCTCTCAGTATGACGCTAGGGCTTTACAAGTTCAGGCACGGTGGGGGCCCGTTCTCAATGAATTTCAGTGGGCTCACTCGCAAGTAGACCCCTGGATCCTTCAGGTAATATTTCAGGGGTACAAATTGGAATTCGAGACGTATTCCCCTCGCCGTTTCCAAAAGTCTGTTTTACCGACGTCTCCCGCTGACAGGGAGGCAGTTTTGGAAGCCATTCACAAGCTGTATTCCCAGCAGGTGATAATTAAGGTACCCCTCCTGCAACAGGGAACGGGGTATTATTCCACACTATTGTGGTACCGAAGCCAGACGGCTCGGTGAGACCGATTTTAAAATCTAAAATCTTTGAACACTTACATACAGAGGTTCAAATTCAAAATTGAGTCACTCAGAGCAGTGATTGCAAACCTGGAAGAAGGGGACTACATGATGTCTCGGGACATCAAGGATGCTTACCTTCATGTCAAAATTTACCCTTCTCACCAAGGGTATCTCAGGTTATGGTACAGAACTGTCACTATCAGTTCAGACGCTGCCGTAGGGATGGTCCACGGCACCCCGGGTCTTTACTGAAGTAATGACCGTAATGATGATATTCCTTCGAAGGAAGGGAATTTTAGTTATCCTTTACTTGGACGATTCCCTGATAAGGGTGAGATCCAGGGAACAGTTGGAGATCGGTGTAGCACTACCTCAGGTAGTGTTGCGGCAGCACGATTGGATTCTCAATATTCCAAAATCGCAGCTGGTTCCGACGACTTGTCTTCTGTTCCTAGGGATGATCCTGGACACAGTCCAGAAAGAAGGTGTTTCTCCCGGAGGAGAAAGCCAGGGAGTTATCCGAGCTAGTCAGGAACCTCCTAAAACCGAACCAAGTCTCAGTGCATCAATGCACAAGGGTTCTGGGTAAAAATGGTGGCTTCCTTCGAAGCAATCCCATTCGGCAGATTCCACGCAAGACTTTCCAGTGGAACCTACTGGACAAATGGTCCGGGTCGCATCTTCAGATGCTTCAGCGGATAACCCTGTCACCAGGGACAAGGGTATCCCTCCTGTGGTGGTTGCAGAGTGCTCATCTTCTAGAGGGCCGCAGATTCGGCATGCGGGACTGGGTCCTGGTGGCCACGGATGCCAGCCTGCGAGGCTGGGGAGCAGTCACACAGGGAAGGAATATCCAGGGCTTATGGTCAAGCCTGGAGACATCACTTCACATAAATGTCCTGAAGCTAAGGGCCATTTACAATGCTCTAAGCTTAGCAAGACCTCTGCTTCAAGGTCAGCCGGTGTTGATCCAGTCGGACAACATTACGGCAGTCACCCACGTAAACAGACAGGGTGCCACAAGAAGCAGGAGGGCAATGGCAGAAGCTGCAAGGATTCTTCGCGGGGCGAAAAACCATGTGATAGCACTGTCAGCAGTTTTCATTCCGGGAGTGGACAACTGGGAAGCAGTTTTCCTCAGCACGACCTCCACCCGGGAGAGTAAGGACTTCATCCAGAAGTCTTCCACATGATTATAAACCGTTGGGAAAAACTCGACAGGTATTGCGCCACATCAAGGGACCCTCAGGCAATAGCTGTAGATGCTCTGGTAACACCGTGGGTGTACCAATCAGTGTATGGGTTCCCTCCTCTGCCTCTCATACCCAAGGTACTGAGATTGATAAGATGGAGAGGAGTAAGCACTATATTAGTGGCTCCGGATTGGCCAAGAAGGAATTGGTAACCGGAACTTCAAGAGATGCTCACGGAGGATCCGTAGCCTCTACCTCTAAGAAGGGACCTGCTCCAGCAAGGACCTTGTCTGTTCCAAGACTTACCGCGGCTGCGTTGACGGCATGGCGGTTGAACGCCGGATCCTGAAGGAAAAAGGCATTCCGGATGAAGTCATCCCTATCCTGATCAAAGCCAGGAAGGATGTAACCGCAAAACATTATCACCGCATTTGGCGAAAATATGTTGCGTGGTGCGAGGCCAGTAAGGCTCGACGGAGGAAATTCAACTGGGTCGATTCCTACATTTCCTGCAAACAGGAGTATCTATGGGCCTGAAATTGGGGTCCATTAAGGTTCAAATTTCGGCTCTGTCAATTTTCTTCCAAAAAAGAACTAGCTTCAGTCCCTGAAGTTCAGACATTTGTTAAAGGGTGTCAAAGTCAGAAAAATGTCTCAATGCACGTTGCCATATTTGCACCGCACACTGGTCCGCGCTGCGCGTGCGTACGCTCTCCCGTGAAGGCGCATACCCGCAATAGCGTGCACTCGCCTGGCGCGGTATGCGTATTTACGGTAGAGTTTATGTAGTCGTAGCGTGCGACTCATTCGTTACAAATGTTCACAATTAATGTAGTTTATAGATCATGGTCCCTTTGATAGATTCTGAAAGTTTGGTTAAAATACAATGTCCCAGAGCTGAGGAATCCCTCTTTATATCGTACGAAGGGTCTAACAGGAATCATACAGCAGTGTTTGGTACCCATCGGAAGAGTATTTAATTAGTAATATTCCGGTGTTGGTTTGGAGCGTATTAATCGCTCGTGCGAATAGTTATGGACATAAGAAGTTTATGTCCATTTCTATTATTTACACATACTCAGGTATGCGGCGGGAAACCCAGTTTCCCACCCACCTGAGCTGTTGGAAATCGTCACAGCCCACCTGTATGAATCACCCTATGACCTTTTGTTATGATGCAGGGCCGAATTCCTTCGGCCAATGGACAATGGGATTGTAGGACCAGGAGATTGCATTGTGTGTGGGGCATAAATAGGCAGGCCGACCACATCCAGCTCTCACTCTTCAACGGTTCTCATTGCTGAAAATCGGGTGCTGGATGTCCAGGCGCATGCGATCGTTTCCCCTTGTGCGTAAGTTTCTCTCCGTAATCATTGTCTTTCTGTGAGCCAATTTCTCTCATCTCATCTCTCTCTCTCTCTCTCTGTTCTGTTCTCTCATATCTCCCCTAGACTAGGCTAGTATTGTATTGTATTAGATAGTATTGTATTGTATTGCATTTAGGTCAGTGTAGTATTGTCTTTTTGTATTTATTGTTTAGTTCTGTGGTTAGGAAGTCTCTGTTATATTGTAGTGTATCATTTGTACTGTTATCCCCTTTTTTACAAGTATATTAGATATAATACAGTTAATAGGCTTTGGAACCTAAACCAGTATCTGTGTGTTTTCTATAGTGTTAAGTGTTCACTTGAGCGTCGGTGACGCTCAAGCAGCTTTGTAGTTAGTCAGGTTACACAAGGTTGCACTTACACCCTGTACTCACATTAAGGTATTCTGTGTATTTCTTTGGTATAAGGTTTAAACATTAAGGTATAGCGTTGTGAGCGTCTGCACCGCTGGTGACCTCCTCGTGGTCTCGAGCGTAAGCTACGCCATAGCGAATCATTACTCTAGTCATAGCCAATAACGTGTCCTGTGATTGCTGGGCCGTGAGCGAACGTGACGCTTGAGCGTCTCGCCTACGGCTGAGCGATCGTTACGCAACTAGCGTACCATTACGGTACTTCTTAAGTAAACAGCGTACAGTGTTCTTAGCTTCATAAAGGGTTGTTTATACGACAAGGGAATTTAGCATTGTCAATTGGGGACTCGTCCTATACTTCTCACATCTGCACTAGGTAGATCAGCAGACATTATCCCCCAGCAAAGGGTGGGAGATTGTCTCACAGTGCTGACGGGATAAGCGTCTGCTTCGCTTAGATAAAGAGTGCTGAAGGAATCCGGGAACCGGAAGTAAGAACAAAACGCTTGTGTCTTTTAAAACTGTTTATTTCTCTTCTGTCTTGCGTATACACGCACGCATACATATATCTGCATTTTCTGTTTCATTTTCGTATATCACTATTCCTGTTTGCCAAATTTTATAGTTGATAGAAAGTGCTAAAAAGAGATTTGCTGTTATTTCATAGTAGAGGTGATAGTTAAAGTATAGAACAAACACACGGTTTGTCTGAGATACAAGGCAGTCAGTGTGGATTGCGGTAGATGATCAGGGATCATTTACATTGATAAAAATAGAAATTGTGTTACGGTGGATCTTTATATTGCGTACACGTGTCGCTAACAAAGACTAGCGTACGCAATCCAAAGGCAGACGCACGCAGCGTTCATTACGCAACGTAGCGTCCGGTTACGCCCACGTAGCTCAAGCTGTGATAAAGTGAATTAGCGCAAAGGCGATAAGTAACGCACAGCGGTAGATAACGCGACGCGGTAAATAACGCAAATCTATTTTTGGAAAAATCTGAAATTTAGTTTAACAGATCCTGCTCCTAATTGGTAACACTTTTGGCCTAAAGACAATTTCTGCGCAGAAATAGATATAGAAACAAAAGTGTACATGTGTTGAGTGAGTGTGGTTTTGTATACATAAGTTTATATAACTTTAAGGTGGAACCAAAAGGAAAGCCGGGTACTCGTCAAGGGACATACGTGTAAGTGACATATACGGTGGCTAGGGAGGCATCCCTGGTTAAATAATATTTGAGCATTAGAGTATAGCGGACCATAAGGTAACAAGACCAGGAGGTCATAAGGTAACAAGACCAGGAGGTCATAAGGTAACAAGACCAGGAGGTCATAAGGTAACAAGACCAGGAGGTCGTAAGGTAAAAGGTCCGCTATAAAAAAGTCCAGTGGCACAACGCCTGGGGCGTTGGTGCAGAACCCATATAGGCCATACAAGCTCTTGCTGAAGGAATCGCGGCCGGAAACATCGATTCCATTGATCTTTCAGTACATGACAAGTAGTGCTCGTGTACTGAACGATTGGACCGCACGTAATTGTGTGCAGTAGTTAGTAATCTGACCTAATACCATTAGAGTAAAGTGGTCACAAACGCTATTTGTACATTCTGACGTGATTTGTGTAATTTTTTATTTTTGGAAGGGAAGTTCGCTGGTCACTCAGGAACTATCCAACAACCGATACTTGCTGGGGAACGCGCCCCAGTAAATAAAGGTTCACAGGGGCCCTAGGTTGGGTACAGCAGCTCTGGTTACAGTGATTGCAGTACTGGCCAACGTGGGCGAGAAGTAAGTGGGGTACTTGATAAACCACCACCGCCGGCCTGCCCAAGGACATCTTGGTTTGTTTGTAAGGGTTCGCTGAAAACCTTGAGATAAAGATCCAAGGAGGAATAAGCAACGCCTGCAGATTATGGGGGCCATTTGTTCAGGTAGGGGGCGATCAACCTCGGTTCGGGTTGATTCAGAGAACCGACCAGTTGGGTCGGCACGATATGTAATGTGTGAAAAATACGGTAGTCACACAGAGGTTTTATGTGATGAATGGGAGAGAATGACTGTACAAGACAGGGACAAATTCCCAAGAATAGGTAGCTTCAGTCCAGAAGTGTTACAAAATTTAAGGAGGAGGATATGTCTCGTAAAATCAACAAAGAGACGAATTCAACATCATGATTGTTTACAGTTATGGCACCAGGAAGGTGAGATACAGAGAGGTTTGGCTCTGGCGGCAGGATCTGGGGCAGTCAGGAAGCTGATAGCCACAGCTCCTCCTCCACCATACATTGCAGGAGAGAAGTTGATTGCGGAGAGAAACGCACTGGGTTGTAAAACACAAACTCTTAGTAACCCTGTAAATGTTAATGATGTTAACCAAATAACTCATGCAAGTATTAACCCGTGCAAGATGTACCCTGTTTTGAACCTTCCTCAGGAGTGTGATCAAGAAGACGATTCAGCAACAATTTCAGCTCTCTCTCTTGCAGCCACCATAGCAGAGACCACAGTAGGCACAGCGACACCCACGAGATTAGTGAAAGCCCCTAGCGGAGGGATAGGTGAGGTCGTGTCAACGGGTAAGTACGGCACCATGCACTACACTGAAACAATTGTACCACAACAAGCTGTAGAATCTACACAGGAAGAGGCTGTTAGAATTGCTCCTGTAAGGGTAATAGCAGTTCCCAATGGAAAAACAGATGTGTCTGGAGCCACTCCCATAAGGAACATTGCCATGTACACTCCATTTTCCAGAATGGAATTAAGAACAATAGTGTCCGAATTTCCTGACCCCAGAAAGGACTTAGTTGCTAGCCAAAAATACATCAGGGATCTAGGTAACACTGTAGAACCCAACAACAAGGATTGGCAGATACTGCTAAGAGCTTGTTTACCTTCCAATGTTGACGCAACTCAATTTTTAGCTGATTGTGCATTGGATAAAGATGTACCGCTTACAGACGTGTACAACAAGGATAATGTAAAAAGGATAAATTTACAGCTAAAAGAGTATTTCCCAGCCGTTGTTAAATGGAATAAAATATTTTCCATTAAGCAAAAGGAGTCCGAAACGGCAATAGAATATTTCCACCGGGCACTATTAGAAATGGCAAAGTACACGGGTATAGAAGACATAAAGACCAACCCAAACCATCGGGAAGTAGCAGTATCTGTACTGATGGATGGTTTAAAGGAAACATTGAAGACTAGGGTTCAGACCACGCAACCATGCTGGCGAGGTCTGTCAGTGTCCGGCTTGAGAGAGGCTGCTATTGATCACGACAGAAACATCACTAGGCACAGAGAGTCGCAAAGTGATAAGTTGATGTCCGTAAGTATACAGGCGCTGACCACAAGGCAGCCTGCGTATGTACCACCGAATCCTGTGGGTAAGGCAAGTGTAATAACATGTTTTTCTTGTAACAGACCGGGACACTATGCACGAGAATGTAGAACAAAGAATGTACAAAGATCTTTTCAACCCCCTAGACAACAACACAACACACGACATTGGGAGCAGGGTCCACAGAGGCGGAGTTTTGAGCCACATACAGGGGAAACAAAAAGATATCCCCCGAACAGAGATTGGCATGCCTCTGGTAGTTCCCAGCTAACTCCCTCACAAGTAGTCGCTGCCAGCAGGATTCAGGGAGGTCAGCATACCCAATAGGGGTGTGGCCATACCTGTAATCTGCACCCAGTTAAGTTGATTGTCAGTCTTGGAAGCGAACCAGAGATTGCAATCAATGTAGCTGGTAAAACTTTAAACTTTCTTGTAGACACAGGGGCGGCCAAGTCAGTGATAAATTCGACAGTGGGCATGAGAACCACTGGTAGGACAATTCCAGCCATGGGAGTAACAGGAGTAGTCCAGCACTACCCTGTTAGCAAACCAGCCGAGATTACAATAGGGCCTTTGCATACCAAGCATTCCTTTTTGCTGGCTGCATCTGCACCAACTAATCTCCTGGGAAGAGACTTACTATGTAAAATGGGTTGCGTCATTTATTGTACTCCTGAAGGTGTATTCTTGGACATTCCTGAGAATCACGCTCAGGAAGTACGAGACATGCTAGACTCCCCATCAAAATTAATGTCACATTCCATTATGACAAATAGGAATCCATCCCAAGTAGAAGAGATGACATCTCAGATACCAGAGTCGCTTTGGACAAAAGATGGACAGGACACTGGATTAATGGCAAACGTAGCTCCAGTAGTTGTGCAAGTAAAAGATGGTAGGATAGCTCCAAAAATCCCACAGTATCCTCTGAAGCCAGAGGTGGAGCTAGGAGTTTTTCCCGTAATAGAGCGCTTGCTACAACAGGGCATTCTAGTAAGAACGTCCAGCACAGCAAATAGTCCCATCTTCCCTGTTAAAAAGAGTGGGGGGAGGGGTTACAGGCTAGTGCAGGATCTAAGGGGGATTAACAAAATAGTTGAGAGTCAGTTCCCCGTAGTGCCTAATCCAGCTGTCATCCTAATGCAAATTCCTCCCACTGCCAAATTTTTCACTGTTATTGACCTCTGCTCCGCTTTCTTTTCGGTACCTCTGCACCCTGACAGCCAATATTTGTTTGCATTCACATACAGAGGAGTCCAATACACGTGGACTCGGTTACCCCAAGGTTTCATAGACAGTCCAAGTATATTTTCTCAGGCTTTGCATGATTGTTTACAGTCTTTCCAACCGGAGAGTGGATCAGTGTTGATACAGTACGTGGATGATCTATTACTGTGTTCAGATTCACTGGAAGCATCTCTGAAGGATACGAAACAGCTCCTGTTTCATCTTTCAGACACAGGTCACAAGGTTTCCAAAGACAAGTTGCAATTATGCCAAGCTAAGGTAAAATATTTGGGACACTGTCTAACACAAGGACTGAGACACCTGACCGCTGATAGAATCCAAGCCATTAGAGACATGACACTGCCACAAACCCAACAACAGATCAGGACGTTTCTAGGAATGTGTGGGTATTGCCGTAATTGGATCCCAGGGTTTTCCATATTGGCGCTACCTTTGCAGGAAATGGTCTCTTCAAACAAACCTGATCGGATTTCGCATACAGACGAATCCGAAACAGCATTTGAGAGACTCAAACAGTGCCTAACGCAGGCACCAGCACTAGGTATGCCAGACTATGGGAAACCCTTTGAACTATACGGAACAGAAAGTGCTGGGTGCGCAGCAGGTGTACTAACACAAAAACACGGTGATGCCAGCAGGCCAATTGCATACTACAGCGCTCAGCTAGATACGGTAGCGCGATCCCTCCCCACATGCTTGCGTAGCGTTGCGGCGATAGCATTGCTAGTGACAAAAAGCGAAGATGTCGTGCTAGGCCACAACCTCACAATCCATACACCGCATGCGGTATCTGCCTTATTGAATTCTGCCCAAACCAGACACGTCTCATCAGCAAGGTTTACAAGATGGGAATTGGCATTAATGGCCCCAGTAAACATCACCATAAGGAGATGCAGTGCATTAAACCCTGCAACATTTCTCCCAGGTGTGCCTGGTCAGACACAAAGGGTGGAAGGTGAGAGTGATGGGGAAGGAGGATTTAATGCAAAGGAAGATACACATGATTGTATGGAATATTTGACCCAAAATTTTACCGCAAGGCCTGACATCAGTGACAATCCACTGGAAGATGCAGAACTCACGTTCTACACGGACGGTAGTTGTCACAGACAGTCAGACTCGGGAGACTTGTGTACTGGATACGCAGTCGTAGATGACCAAGACACCATAGAAGCGGAACCGCTAGGCCCACCTCACTCAGCCCAGGTTGCTGAACTGGTCGCCCTAACCAGAGCATGTGAATTGGCTAAGGGTAAGTCAGCCAATATCTACACCGATTCCAGATACGCGTTCGGGGTAGTCCATGATTTCGGAGCGCTATGGCGTCTCAGAAATTTCATGACGGCAGCTGGTACACCGATAGCGCATGCAGCTCACATAAAAAGGCTTCTAACAGCGATACAGGAACCCGATAGAGTGGCTGTTATCAAATGTAAAGCACATACATATAGCCAAGACCCAGTATCCCTTGGTAACAGCCGAGCAGACGAAGCCGCAAAGCTTGCAGCTGCTACCCCCATACAGACAGACACCACACAACTGATGGTATTTAATACCATCAACACACAGAAGTTGTGTGAGATGCAGAATTTGTGTTCCACACAGGAAAGAGCAGTCTGGAAGGCAAAGGGATATGGCCAGGAGTCCTCAGGGCTCTGAACGGATGGACATGGTAAACCAGTGGCCCCCAGGGCATACCTTCCATGTCTGGCTGAAGCAGCTCACGGGCTGACTCATCTAGGCAAGGAGGGGATGTGCAAATTGGTAAGAGCATACTGGTGCGCCCCAGGATTCTCCTCTCATGCGGGTAAAAGAGCAGTGTCATGCCTTACCTGTCTGAGAAAGAATATTGGAAAAGCAATACCTACAGAACCATCCCATATCCCACCTGCCGGCGGCCCTTTCCAGGTAATACAAATTGACTTCATTCAATTACCCCCATGTAGAAATTTGAAATATGTACTTGTCTGTATAGATGTTTTCTCGAATTGGGTCGAAGCTTTTCCAGCAGCTACAAATACCGCTATGTTTACAGCTAAGAAAATTGTGCAGGAATTTGTATGTAGATATGGTATCCCTAGAATCATTGAAAGTGATAGGGGTACCCATTTTACCGGTGATGTCTTTCAAGGAATGTGTAAGTTGATGGGAATTGATAGCAAGCTGCACACTCCGTACCGTCCACAGGCGAGTGCGAAGGTCGAAAGAGTGAACAGCACTATTAAAAATAAATTGAGTAAAGTAATGGCAGAGACAAGATTGACGTGGCCAGAAGCTTTACCCATTGTTTTGTATAGCATCAGAACCACTCCCAGGTCCCCTCTTAACCTGTCCCCTTTTGAAATTCTGTTTGGTCGACAACCGCATGTCATGATTAACCCTCAGGATGATTTGAAATGTAACAATGAAGTAACTGTAAAATACTTGATTAACATGAGTAAACAGTTGAGGAATCAAAATGATAATCTGAAGTTGGTGATTCCTGATTTACCAGATAGTAATTGTCATGACATTGAACCTGGGGATTATGTAATGATACGAAATTTTCTACGCTCAGGTTGTCTTATTGATAGGTGGGAAGGACCATACCAGGTCTTATTGACTAGCACCACAGCATTGAAGGTTGCTGAGAGAGAGACTTGGGTCCATTCATCCCACTGCAAAAAGGTGGCCGATCCAGAGAAGTCCCGTGATAAGGAACAGACGGTAGAGGTTGTATCACTGGAGTGTCTGTTCCAGGAGGACTGAGGCGGCACCTGAGCCTTGAAGACCGAAAGCAGTTGTCGACTCCCTTCTCCCTTTTATTGTTTTTCTCCACTTCCCAGCCCCTCTCCCTTAAGATTTCTTTTTCCCCCTTCTCATTCTTCTCTATTTTTTCCTCAAAGATGGACTTGCCCCAAGAGACTGTGATCCGGATTTTGATGTTAACCATGATGTTGACCAGAGCAGTCTGTTCCGGCGAGAGTACCATAGAGGTCGAGAGAGGTTCTGGAATGGGTTCCGATTATGATGATGGAGGCGTAGTTTTCCAAGATCAACCAAACCAACAAGCAAAGGCGAGTATCAGAAAACGATCCGATAGAAGAAATTGTGATGGATTGTTAGCTGAAGAAAATTGTATCTGTAGGCTCTGTGATAATCTGGTTGAAGATGGATGCATAAAGAAATGCCAATCTAGTTTTAATATCCATATGGACCGGCATCCATTGAGTGACTATCACTCTCTAGTGGGTAATGTGTTAAACAAGACCGATTGTTGGGTATGCTCTCAAGTACCTCAGGGTCACAGTAAATCAGGGCTAGTACCATTTCCTTTAACGTTAGGGGAGGTACTTGAGCTAAGTGGTGGGAGACCGGTGGACCGGAGGTTTAACATCTCCAGCCCTCCTAGTTTGAAGCTCCACCAATACCATGTGGATAGGTCCCTCTTATGTTTTAACATCTCCAATCCCAGAAAACCGGGAAATTGGGAAGTGTCATGGAGCAACCTTACCATGACCTTTTCACACAGAGCAGATAGAATGCCTACAGATACAGAGCTGGTACGCCACATAGCCAGTAGAGGAAAATCTTTCCGGTATCGATATACCTTAGGAAATAGGATTACTAGAGTTGGAGAGGTATCACCAGGATACTGTGCACATATCGTACAAACTGATACGTGCATTAGGCAGATGGAAGAATTAGGGTCAGGAGATTTCACCTGGAAGGTTTGTAACATGGTCATGTCCTTCTCCGTCCCTTATGTTCTCCCCGATGATGCATATTTCATATGCGGGAGAAAGGCGTACAAGTGGCTTGCCCCAAACTCTGAAGGATTGTGTTATATTGGAAAAGTATTGCCTGAAGTGATGACTGTTACACATGACAAAATGAAGGACATACACCGTGGTGCCCAAGCTCCTTATACTCACACTCATTACGAGCACCGAGTTAAAAGACAACTGTCAGAAAGGTTAGAGCATCCGGCCTCTGATCTTATCCATGAATCCACCGGGATTCAGGTTCTGGTAGCGTTAGATTTCACTCGTACCGCTCGAGGAGTGATGAATTATAGATACATTTCCGCACTCGCCAATTTGTTAGATAATATCACTGAAATGTATGATGACACGTTTAGATACACTGGAAGAGAACTTCAAGCTTACAAAACAGAACTAGTTCAGCATAGGATGGTTCTTAATTATCTTACAGCAGTAACAGGCGGATATTGTGTTACATTGGCAACACAGTACGGCATAAAGTGTTGCACGTATATCACAAATAGCACCGAGGATCCGGTAGAGGTCCTAGACCAAAAGATGGACGATATTCTCCAATTGAAGTGGGAATTTCGTCGAAAACACAATCTCACCCTTGCTGCTGTAGGTAATGAGCTGACTGGTTGGGTATCATGGTTGAACCCGCGAAATTGGTTCTCCGGTTTGGGGGACTGGGCTCAAGGAGTCATAATGGATGTTGGAAAGTTTCTACTATGTATCTTGGGTGTCGTTATATCGATTGGATTGATATTTAGATGCGGGCAGGCTTTAATGAGGTGCAAACAAAGTACAAGAGTGATGAGCTTGAGGAGCGAGGAAACTGTAATTAACCTGGATTTGATTTATGACCCAATGATAGAAACCAGAATGTGATGAAAATGCGATTATACGGTCCGTTTCTTTCAACTGTTTTTCTGCTTTTCTCCAAGATACAAAGACCCCCTTGGACGAGGAAGTTGACGAGACGCTATACAGACAACGGATTGACCAAAGAAGAAGATTTGACAACTTTAAATATGGACACTTGATGAACTTTGCCATGGATCCCCAGTTTCCCTAGTACTTTTAAACTCACGCTAGCCCAACATTTTTTGTAAATCTGATGGCTCAGACAAAGCTATTTGCTCATGCCCAAGGAGCAATACAGCGCAAAGAAGACGACTCTCAACAGATACCGAACACAACTTCGACGACAGATGTACATTTCCCTGACATAGAATATCATTGCATTTTCCATAAGTGTTCTTTATCTTCATCTCTACAACCCTCAGGTAATGACACACATAGACGATAGGGAATACAGGCACAGATATCAGCAACCACATACCTCCCCCATTCATGTATCATCAACTAAAATGTGCTCCCCATTTTGTTCAAAATCCGAAAAGAGCTCGGTAAAGTTTGACAGCCCATCCACAGACCTGTACCACAGGATAAGAAGGAATTCAAATGTATACTTCGCAATACCTCGAAGCTTGATTTACAACATGTACGGCACGATGATACATGACCCCCCAAACATGGATTCATACACACATGCTTCTGCTATCTCACTAGGTCATACCCTCTTCACACCTTCTCCTCTCTCCTCCCTTACCCAACCATGGAAATCAATTAACCCCTGACTTGCATTTTTCTCCTTAAATGTTTTGTGGCAGTTATTATTGACTGCCAAAGGGTGGACTGTCAAAGTCAGAAAAATGTCTCAATGCACGTTGCCATATTTGCACCGCACACTGGTCCGCGCTGCGCGTGCGTACGCTCTCCCGTGAAGGCGCATACCCGCAATAGCGTGCACTCGCCTGGCGCGGTATGCGTATTTACGGTAGAGTTTATGTAGTCGTAGCGTGCGACTCATTCGTTACAAATGTTCACAATTAATGTAGTTTATAGATCATGGTCCCTTTGATAGATTCTGAAAGTTTGGTTAAAATACAATGTCCCAGAGCTGAGGAATCCCTCTTTATATCGTACGAAGGGTCTAACAGGAATCATACAGCAGTGTTTGGTACCCATCGGAAGAGTATTTAATTAGTAATATTCCGGTGTTGGTTTGGAGCGTATTAATCGCTCGTGCGAATAGTTATGGACATAAGAAGTTTATGTCCATTTCTATTATTTACACATACTCAGGTATGCGGCGGGAAACCCAGTTTCCCACCCACCTGAGCTGTTGGAAATCGTCACAGCCCACCTGTATGAATCACCCTATGACCTTTTGTTATGATGCAGGGCCGAATTCCTTCGGCCAATGGACAATGGGATTGTAGGACCAGGAGATTGCATTGTGTGTGGGGCATAAATAGGCAGGCCGACCACATCCAGCTCTCACTCTTCAACGGTTCTCATTGCTGAAAATCGGGTGCTGGATGTCCAGGCGCATGCGATCGTTTCCCCTTGTGCGTAAGTTTCTCTCCGTAATCATTGTCTTTCTGTGAGCCAATTTCTCTCATCTCATCTCTCTCTCTCTCTCTCTGTTCTCTCATATCTCCCCTAGACTAGGCTAGTATTGTATTGTATTAGATAGTATTGTATTGTATTGCATTTAGGTCAGTGTAGTATTGTCTTTTTGTATTTATTGTTTAGTTCTGTGGTTAGGAAGTCTCTGTTATATTGTAGTGTATCATTTGTACTGTTATCCCCTTTTTTACAAGTATATTAGATATAATACAGTTAATAGGCTTTGGAACCTAAACCAGTATCTGTGTGTTTTCTATAGTGTTAAGTGTTCACTTGAGCGTCGGTGACGCTCAAGCAGCTTTGTAGTTAGTCAGGTTACACAAGGTTGCACTTACACCCTGTACTCACATTAAGGTATTCTGTGTATTTCTTTGGTATAAGGTTTAAACATTAAGGTATAGCGTTGTGAGCGTCTGCACCGCTGGTGACCTCCTCGTGGTCTCGAGCGTAAGCTACGCCATAGCGAATCATTACTCTAGTCATAGCCAATAACGTGTCCTGTGATTGCTGGGCCGTGAGCGAACATGACGCTTGAGCGTCTCGCCTACGGCTGAGCGATCGTTACGCAACTAGCGTACCATTACGGTACTTCTTAAGTAAACAGCGTACAGTGTTCTTAGCTTCATAAAGGGTTGTTTATACGACAAGGGAATTTAGCATTGTCAAGGGGTACTGCATATACAGCCTCCTTTTGTGCCTTTAGTGGCACTTTTGGGATCTCCAGGTGGTTTTTGGGTTCCAAAAGTCACATTGGTTTGACACACTTAAATCTGTGGAGTTAAAATATCTCACAGAAAAAGTGGTCATGCTGTTGGCTCTGGCCTGGGCCAGGCGCGTGTCAGAATTGGTGGCTTTATCCTGTAAAAGCCCTTATCTGATTTTCCATTCGGACAGGGCGGAATTGAGGACTCTTCCTCAGTTTCTCCCTAAGGTGGTTTTAGCGTTCACCTGAACCAAACCTATTGTGGTGCCTGCGGCTACTAGGGACTTGGAGGACTCCAAGTTGCTAGACGTTGTCAGGACCCGGAAAATATATGTTTCCAGGACGGCTGGAGTCAGGAAATCTGACTCGCTGTTTATCCTCTATGCAACCAACTAGCTGGGTGCTCCTGCTTCTAAGCAGACTATTGCTCGTTGGATTTGTAGTACAATTCAGCTTGCACATTCTGTGGCAGGCCTGCCACAGCCAAAAATCTGTAAATGCCCACTCCACAAGGAAGGTGGGCTCATCTTGGGCAGCTGCCCGAGGGGTCTCGGCTTTACAACTTTGCCGAGCAGTTACTTGGTCAGGAGCAAATACGTTTGTAAAATTCTACAAATTTGATACCCTGGCTGAAGAGGACCGGGAGTTCTCTCATTGGGGGCTGCAGAGTCATCCGCACTCTCCCGCCCGTTTGGGAGCTTTGGTATAATCCCCATGGTCCTTACGGAGTTCCCAGCATCCACTAGGACGTCAGAGAAAATAAGAATTTACTTACCGATAATTCTATTTCTCGTAGTCCGTAGTGGATGCTGGGCGCCCATCCCAAGTGCGGATTGTCTGCAATACTGGTACATAATTATTGTTACCAAAAAATTTGGGTTATTGTTGTAGTGAGCCATCTTTTCGAGAGGCTTCTCTATTATCATGCTGTTAACTGGGTTCAGATCACAAGTTGTACAGTGTGATTGGTGTGGCTGGTATGAGTCTTACCCGGGATTCAAAATCCTTCCTTATTGTGTACGCTCGTCCGGGCACAGTATCCTAACTGAGGCTTGGAGGAGGGTCATAGGGGGAGGAGCCAGTGCACACCAGGTGATCCTAAAGCTTTCTTTAGATGTGCCCTGTCTCCTGCGGAGCCGCTATTCCCCATGGTCCTTACGGAGTTCCCAGCATCCACTACGGACTACGAGAAATAGAATTATCGGTAAGTAAATTCTTATTTTAACTTAGCACAGAAAAAGGACTGCCAAGATGCACTTACCGTCGTCTCACTTCCTGCGATGTTCTGACGACAGAGCCAACTTCATTCACAGATTTTGTGATGTCTCTCCAGATGCGATCTTTTGAAGCAGCCCCCATGTTTTTTGGGCCTCTATGTATTTTGGACATGGCCTGCGTGACCAAGACACGCAACTCCCTCTTAGTGAATGCAGGCTGTCTTTTCTTCCGTCTGGAGGTAGCCTGTGAGGTTTCTTCTTGTTGGTCAACACCATCTTCCTCCTCACTAGCAGCTTCTGTCTGTTGTGTTTGTGTGGCTAAAGCCAATTCTCCCTCAGTTTGGTCACTATGTGTGTGTGGCAGGGTAGCCACACTCAATTGTTGGGGTTCAGAAGCAGACATTTGCAGAGTACTAGGTCCTGCCTCTTCACCATCCGCAGAGGCGTATTCCAACATGCGCCTTTGGCAATCTAGGCGTTTTTTCGCCAATGCCATCTGCTGCTCTGCAATGCGGTCCATCTCGGCTGCTATTTGCTCACGAGAAGCCATGTTTGCGATGACGTGTGTACGCCGAGGTGTGTGCTTATTTATACCTACGTGCGTCGCGTTAATTCACACAGGTGTACAGTATGTTAATCTGGTTAATGATTGCACTGCTTATTTAAGGGCCTACTTTGCACGCTGTGAGTGTAGGTAGTTTGGAGTTCGTCTTTCACTGTGGAGTTTGTTGGCCTGTGCGTGAAGGTGCTATTGGAATTTTCAGAGTGAGTAATTGTCAAGCATACATTTGTCCTTTTTTTCGCGTTTAGAATATAGACAGTGTTGCATTTTGTCTGCGAATTTACGTTTGTGAGTATTCAGGAATTCGTCTTGTTGTTCCTTTTTTAAAAAAAAGTTTTTATTTTATGTTGATTGTTTGTTATTCTTTTTAACACATATATATTTTGCTAGTCCATTTTTGCCAATAAACCTGTGCTTCAGTGCTTTTACTGTCATTTTTGTTCTCTTGTAGGCGAATTTGTTTGGGTGACGTAACCCTATTATATTATTTCCAATTAGTGTGCTATATAACACCAATTTGTCGTTTCTTTCTTTTGGATCAGGTAAGTTCCCTTGGCCTGTGTTGGTGCCTGTTTGTGTTAATGGTCTGTATGTTGTTTTTTACTGTCATTTTTGTTCTCTTGTAGGCGAATTTGTTTGGGTGACGTAACCCTATTATATTATTTCCAATTAGTGTGCTATATAACACCAATTTGTCGTTTCTTTCTTTTGGATCAGGTAAGTTCCCTTGGCCTGTGTTGGTGCCTGTTTGTGTTAATGGTCTGTATGTTGTTTTTTACTGTCATTTTTGTTCTCTTGTAGGCGAATTTGTTTGGGTGACGTAACCCTATTATATTATTTCCAATTAGTGTGCTATATAACACCAATTTGTCGTTTCTTTCTTTTGGATCAGGTAAGTTCCCTTGGCCTGTGTTGGTGCCTGTTTGTGTTTGTTCAAAGTGTTTTGATTATGTTTGTTTTCCATCTTGATAATAAATGTTATGTTTTTTACCAGGATTGATCAGCAAAGTAGTGCTGTTCTTGCCTGGACTAGCTACTAAAGGGCTAACTTTTTGTGTGTTTTTTTTTATTTTTTTAACCAATTAGTCATAATTTTTTAGTAGGTGTTTGTGATGTGTTTGATGCTCTGAGTTTTTAATTGTTAAATTTTTGATAAATTACAATTTGACATATGTAGCTTTCAAAAAAAACTTATTTTTGGTTTTCTTTTTTGTGTTAATTTTAATTTTGTTCCTGAATTGAACCCAGAAAATATGTCTTACGCTCCTGCAGTAAGTTGACACCCCCTTTTTTTTTAAATTTATTGGTTGTATATTTTTTGTACTTAGTTTTTGTCTTATTCAACATATCTGTTTTTTTTTTTTATAAGTGTGTGATGTCAATATTTATCGCAGCCGAAGCCCTACCTCCCCAACCCACGCCAGCACTCTCACCCCAACCGCCAGCCCCACAACCACAACCGGCTCCTCATCAACCAAGGCAACGGAGGCGTGCTAGGCCACCAATTTTCCGACCCCGTGTCCTACTTTTTGGGATGCCAGATGATGTGGTTGTGCGTAGATACAGGCTGCCACCACATCTAATCCTAGACACTCTCTCCATAATAGAGAGTGATCTGGAGTCTTCAATTCGGTATCCTACAGCAATACCATCATTGACACAATTCCTTGCTGTGTTACATTTTTTGGCTTCAGGGTCTTATCAGCATGTGGTAGGAGACCTGGTTGGCATGTCGCAGGGCCAGTTCAGTAATGTCCTGCGGCGTGTCTGCCAGGCTTTCCTAAAGCGTGTGAAGCAATTTATTGATATGCCTTTGGATGTTGGTGCCCTAGATGTGGTGAAGCGGCAATTTGAGGAAGGTGGTAGTCGCTTCCCACATGTTATTGGGGTTGTGGATGGCACACATGTAGCTATTCAGCCACCAAGACATAATGAAGAAATTTTTCGAAACAGGAAACTGTTTCATTCTCTGAATGTAATGGTTGTTTGTGGGCTATCCCTCTAGATCCTTTCCCTGAATGCAAAGTTTACTGGAAGCTCCCATGATGCATATGTCATTAGACAATCAGGGATATGGCACAGATTAAGATCAAGTCAACGAGCAGACATGTGGTTATTGGGTGAGTTGGTCCACATTTTTCTGGCAAAAAGATAATTGTTTTGCAAAATATACTCTTTCTAATTTTGGTTTATCATCAAACAGGAGACCGTGGATATCCTTGCACCCCCTGGCTCATGACTCCTTACCGTAATCCCAGGCCAGGACCACAGACGGCATTTAACTCCGCGCTTACTGCCACTAGGCAGCTGGTGGAGCGCACAATTGGGGTCCTTAAAGGGCGGTTTCGTGTGCTCCACCGCACTGGTGGCGACATCATGTATTCGCCGGAGATGGCAAGTAAAATAGTGGTCCTGTGCGCTATACTACACAATATCGCGGTAAGGAGTAGCGTAGAGCTTCCTCAGACAGAGGAATTGCCTGATGAGGAGCCAGGGGTTGTTCGACACTTCGGTGGGGGGAGTGTTACACGGAGGGGGAGCCAAGTCAGGGCAAGCATTGTTGCGGAATATTTCAGGTATAGTGTTTTTATATTTTCTTTTTTAACCAAATTTTTTTTTAACCACAGTATGCTTATGTATTATTTCTAATGTTGTAATTTTGTTGGATATTGTAAGGTCATTGTGTAATGCTTTTGGTGTGTTGGAATGTGTAATATTTATTATACTAAAAATCCGTTAACACGTTAAGCTTACAATTTTTTGTTAGAAATAATAAAACTGTGATGTTGCTAAATAGTGTCCTTATTTGTTTTCTATCCAAAAATCCTGATTATTTAAACAAACACACAAACAAATGAAACTGAATGTTGCCCACTTTGTGACTGTCCAGCTGAATGATCACACAAACTGTGGTGAGTACACAGATATGTATTGAAATTTAGTCAAAACTGTGTGTCTCTGTGTCTGTGTTTGTGTTTTTTTTATTAATAAAAATATTTTTTTTTAATGTAAAAAATTTTGCTTCTGCGAATGCGTATTTCCGCTCGTGCGAAATAACACTCTGCTCTTCACAGCATTGCAAAGATCAATAAAGTTATTAGAAATGACAACATAGATTTTGGACCAATCACATGCTATCAGACACTATAAATATATGCCCAAATAAGGGAAACGCCATTGCCATGATGCGTGCTGCACCTTTCACCAGGCGGGAGCTCCGCGTCCAGGTTGCGGTGATGGACCGCCGCGTAGGCCGCGTTGGGCGCTTCATCCCAAATCGGGTTAAGCGCGAGGCCTACGCGGAGGTCCGCCGCCTGCTGCGGACTCGCGTCCGCAGCAGGCGGACAATCATCCGACTAGAGAGGAGGTGGAGTGATCTCCGCAGGAGGACTCCAGAGCTGTTGGCGGAGATCCGCCAGCAAATACGGGCAATGCATGCATGCAGTAAGTTACATTACATAAGATTATTAGCATAAATTGTGCAAATTTACACTAAGTGGTAGGCTAATTGCAACACTGAGTGACCATTTTTTAAAAATAGGACAGTGTGTGTGGTTAGGGCAAACAGTACTGACTGTAGCAAAGTGTCACCAAACAAGTGCATGTTTTCCAGAATTAATAACCATGCAGGAAACTGTACCCAAAAACTTGATCAGTGCTGTCTATATAATAAGGTGCCTTGAATAGTGATCTGGTGATGTTGCCTAGACCAATCAATATGACTCAATGGAATAGATTAAGGAATAAGTTTAAAAATAATAGTTTGGACTCATTTTGTTTGCTGTGGGCAACATGAAGAGTATTTTAAAATGTGTTTTTTACAATAAAAAAAACCACTGTCTTTTACATGGAACAGAACAGTGAAATTTCTAATTGTTTAGTATGTAATTTAACATGCTAACTAAATTTTGCAAATAATATCATTATAGGACGACAACAACGGCAGACCTCTCAGCCCCCTTCCCCTTCCCAGTCCCCCTCCCCTTCTCACTCCCCCTCCCCTTCCCAGTCCCCCTCCCCTTCCCAGTCCCCCTCAGCTTCCCAGTCCCCCTCAGCTTCCCAGTCCCCCTCAGCTTCCCAGGCCCCCTCAGCTTCCCAGGCACCATCAGCTTCCCAGGCCCACTCCACTTTCCACTCCCCTTCTCAGCCCACCTCTCCATCTCTTTCTGTGACCCCTTCTCCTCCTTCCCATACCCCTTCTCCTTCAACTTCCAACTCTCCTTCTCAGCCCCCTTCACCCTCTATTGGCTTAACTTTCTCTCCGCCCCCCTCGCCCTCTCAATCAGACCCACCCTCTGAAATTACATCCCCAATCCAGCCTCCTTCCCCCATCCAGCCTCCTTCCCCCATCCCTCCTCCTTCCCCAATCCCTCCTCCTTCCCCAATCCCTCCTCCTTCCCCCATCCAGCCGCCTTCCCCCATCCAGCCGCCTTCCCCACCCAGTGAATGGGCAGAAGAAGCCCCTGATGAGATATCTGGGAACCATCATGTTGCAGAGGAAAGTAAGTGTTTTAACATGTTAAAAATAATGATTACCTACTTACACTTACAATGACAAAACATGCAGTGTTGTACTGTTGGAATTCTTGTACCAAGGACAAATTTTTGTGTTATTCTTCATGGTCTACATGTTGCATTTACATTTTTGTGAGTGTCATTATATGTACAGTGTTTATCTGTGCAATGTTTTGTGTGTCCACTCTAGGTCGACACTCATTAGTTCGACAGGGTTGCCAGGACAACAGGGTTTATATGTGTTAGGTTTTCTGGGAAACAGTTAGACCTGAGTGGAGTTTAGTATGTTGTTGGTCTTTTACACTTGTGCCTGTGTATTCTTAATATTTGCACTTACAAATCACATGCTTCACTTTGTTAGGCAGCCTAATGACACAATGATTTGTGGTGTGAAAGTTACACTCACAAAATGATTATTGGATAAAGTCAAACCTGTTTGACCTTATTTAGTAAGGGCAGCTTTCAGGGAGTGTGGGCATGCTAGGATATGTTGTCCTTCTGAAGATGTTGATATGCAGTGTGATGATGCAGGACCAAACACATAAAAAAACCAAAAATATCACACCAGATGTGAATGAATGCCAACATGGTGTAACATTGACGAAGATGGTAGTTATCTTTAACATGGGATGTCGCCCATAGCAACCAATAAGATTATACTTTAAAATTGTGGAACCACTTCTCCAAGATAATATTCTTATTTTTGGTTGTTTGCTATGGGCAACGCTCCATCTTAAATAGAACTCACATAGTAGTAAATGTACCCCATGGTCTTGTAAACTGTTAAAATAAAAAAAAAAACATGAGCAGGCTTGTGTGTTCTGCTAATGATTGTACCATAAAACAGCCATGATGTAGTAACTTTGCCATTAAGCAGGCCTGTCCAAACTGCGGACCTACAACTGTTGAGAAACTACACATCCCAGCATGCCCTGACACAGCTTTGGCATTCCCTGGCCCCAAAACTGTGTCAAGGCATGCTGGTATATGTAGTTTCACACCAGCTTGAGGGATGCAGTTTGGACATGCCTGCATTAAAGTGTGCTTTGTGCCTTGCTTGTATAATAAGTAATGTGAGTAAGTTATTAATGTTTATGTTGTCTCTTAATTTCAGATGTTGCCGTTGGAGATCCAACATCTTTTGCGTCCATTCTGGGCAACATGAGGCAACATCTACAGGCCTTGCTGGGTCTTGTTGACCAGCTGCAAACATTGAATTAATTTTTGATTAAAAAAAAACAAAAATTTTATGTTTGTATTATTATAAAATAAACAACAAAAAATAAAAAATAAAAAAATTTCAAGTTAAGCGGGTGTTTATTTTTTATTAATGCAATAAAGGAACAGCAGATTGCCTATCAGACATTTATTACCTTAAACATTTCATACATCTAACGTAAGTTTGTTTAAAAATTTATAAATACATATGTTGTTATTGTCTAAATAAACATGCAAACACCTTCATTCACATACTAAAACTGTACTCAAAAAAACAAAAAAAAACATTAGACCAAGCACATTTCAAACATCTATATTTATAGTTCAAAAAAAAAAATGTGGATGTACAATTATGGCTACAAAGTGTTCTTCAGGTATTTTAAAAAGACTTAATTGATCATGAACATTACAAATCATTTCACTAATTGGATTCGTAATTGAGGAGGGCTTGTGGACTTTTAATTGAAAGGTGTTATTCCACTTAATAGTAAAAAAAAAACATTGTGGTGCGTTTGTCCGCAAAAGTGTGCACTATTAATGATAAATGTGTAAATCTACTACAAATTAGTATTTTTACGATGAAGTATGTGTTAATGCGATGGTTTCGCATTGCTGCGATGTTTTCGCATTGTTGCGATGTCATTTGGCGTACGCCCACTTTGTGTAATACTGCGTACGAATGAGCAAAAATACGTTGGGGGCGGATGTTCGCAAATTTACTACATTAACGCAACTTTACGAATAGGTTGTGCGAACGAAAAACTTAGCGACCAACTCGGAATGAGGGCCCATGTGCACTGCAGGGGGGGCAGATATAACATTTGCAGAGAGAGTTAGATTTGGGTGGGTTATTTTGTTTCTGTGCAGGGTAAATACTGGCTGCTTTATTTTTACACTGCAATATAAATTGCAGATTGAACCCACCCCACCCAAATCTAACTCTCTCTGCACATGTTATATCTGCATCTCCTGCAGTGCCCATGGTTTTGCCCAACTGCTAACAAGGGCCCTCATTCCGAGTTGTTCGCTCGTTATTTTTCATCGCATCGCAGCGATTTTCCGCAAACTGAGCATGCGCAATGTTCGCACTGCGGCTGCGCCAAGTAAATTTGCTAAGAAGTTTGGTATTTTACTCACGGCATTACAAGGTTTTTTCTTCGTTCTGGTGATCGTTGTGTGATTGACAGGAAGTGGGTGTTTCTGGGCGGAAACTGGCCGTTTTATGGGAGTGTGTGAAAAAACGCTGCCGTTTCTGGGAAAAACGGGGGAGTGGCTGGAGAAACGGGGGAGTGTCTGGGCGAACGCTGGGTGCGTTTGTGACGTCAAACCAGGAACGACAAGCACTGAACTGATCGCACTGGAAGAGTAAGTCTCGAGCTACTCAGAAACTGCAAAATAAAATCATTTCGCAATATTGCGAATACATCGTTCGCAATTCAGCTAAGCTAAGATTCACTCCCAGAGGGCGGCGGCTTAGCGTGTGCATTGCTGCGAAAAGCGGCTAGCGAGCGAACAACTCGGAATGAGGGCCAAAGTTCCTGCTGCGATCAACTCAGAATTACCCCCAATGTCTCCAGTATAGTGCCAGATACACATAATGTGCAGTGCCAGATAGACATGATATGCACCGCAGCCGTGCCAGCTACACATGACATGCCCCGCAGCCGTGCCAGCTACACATGACATGCCCCCCAGCAGTGCCAGCTACACACAATATGCCCCCCAGCAGTGCCAGCTACACATGATAGTGTTCACTTTTTAGGGCAGGGTGCTGATCACAGGGAGGGCACATTTTTAAGTTAGGAGGGCAAAATGATGTACATACTGTAATGCTTGGTGCTCATCTACCTACATGCGAAAGCATGGACAGTGCGCGGCGAAGGCGCGCAGCAAAAATTTAGGGGCGTTACTTCGTGGGGAAGGTGCGTGGCCACATAATAGTGGCAATTCGCACTACACCACATAGTAGTGCAGCTAATACACATTGCACCAGGTAGAACCTCCTAGACACTTTGCGCCAGGCAGAGCACGTTACACACTTTGCGCCAGGCAGAGCACGTTAGACACTTTGCGCCAGGCAGAGCACGTTAGATATGGAAAAAGAATAGATTACAGCGCTAATACAATTGGTGCTAATAATGTGTAAATTTATTAATTTAAAACAGACTGGTATATCAAATATCAATAAAATTCATATAAGAAATAAAAAATGCTCATAGACCAATTCATGGATGTATAATAAGCTCCTCAGCGAAAACCTTATTGAAGCAAACAAGGTCCATATGATAATATTTGGACACAAGATCTGATTTTTACCAGGACCAATGTGATCAGTTACCCATCAAGTGTTCCGATGCATGGATCCGGATCCGGGTCTTAACCTGTGGAAGTGGATTCTGGTTCACAGTCCGTTTGAATTGACACTTGAATGTCCAACACGCTGTGTTCCGTTAGTAGATGAATCCTGGAAATTTTCCTTGTAAGACCAAACTGGAATCGGGATCCTGGTTCACCAATTACATATAGATGGGTAGGTCCTGGATCTGAGGTCCGATGGGGCTGATTTAAATGACATCCAATGGTCAAGAGCAGTGTTACCTTACGCGTTTCGCCGCTCCAGGCAGCTTTATCAAAGGGTAATGAGTGTTCAGATTATGCCCCTTTTTATAGGGGAAATTATGTCATCAGTCAATTAGCATAAATCATCAATTAAGATCAAACATTAGAATTTCAAATGCTCTAAAGTGCAGAAACAGCAGAGACTACTAAATATAAACATTCATAAATTAATATTCATAAAATTAATCATGGATCCCTTAGAAAGGACTAAGTTATTAAATAAATAAATTCCCTGTTCCCGGTCATGTGATCGTGTCACCGATCACATGACGCTGCTCATAGCAACTTCCTATATGGCTGTCCGTTAATAGGGACAGCCGTCTATCACTCCGCAGGTGTGAGAGGGATTTATCGTTTATTTCCACTTTTAACAATCAATCGGGGGAGATTAAACGTATTATTAAGAGAAATTATAATGTTTTGAGATACGATATGGTTTTGAAAGACTGTATCCCCATTGACCCGAAATTTACGTTTAAGAAAAATAAATCCCTTAAAACCCTACTTGCCCCTAGTTTCATGAAACCTATAAGAAAAAACGAGGAGGGAAATGGATGTCAATCTTGGTTGCCAACTAAACAGAAAGGATTTTTAAGTGTGGTAAAATGAGGTGCACCACTTGTCAGCATACAATAAATAAAACTTTAATTTTGCCACGAGAATGGGTACAAAAAGACTATACTATCACAAGTTTCATCAATTGTGACTCCAGTTGGGTCATCTATCTATTGATATGTGGTTGTAATTTGAAATATGTGGGAAGGACCACTCAGCCAATAAAAGTAAGATTTATGGAGCATAGGAGGAACGTAATTAATAAAGTTACTAACCATAGTGTACCCAGGCATTTTAACAAACATCATGAGGGTAACCCAGCATCCCTAAAAATTATTGGACTTGAACATATTCCGATAACAAAAAGAGGAGGGGATAGATTTGCTAGGCTTTGCAAGCAAGAGATCTATTGGACTTTCCAATTAAACACACTACATCCACAAGGTCTGAACGAGGCCTTAGAACTTAATACAATTCTTGATTGAGCTTATTAATTTCTGTTATACCCCTGTTGATATGGTGAAATTAATATCCATAAATAATATAATTTCACTTATGTCTAATTTAGTGCCTCTTTAAATTTTAAAGTGAGACTGAGGATTGGACCTGTGTGTTCTGTATGGGTTCACTACGGCTGGCCGGCGGTCGGGCTCCCGGCGACCAGCATACCGGCGCCGGGAGGCCGACCGCCGGCTTACCGACAGTGTGGAGAGCGCAAATGAGCCCATTGCGGGCTCGCTGCGCTCGCCACACTATTTTATTCTCCCTCTATGGGGGTCGTGGACCCCCACGAGGGAAAATAAGTGTCGGTATGCCGGCTGTCGGGCTCCCGGCGCCGGTATACTGAGCGCCGGGAGCCCGACCGCCGGCATACAGAAGACCACCCGTTCTGTATGAGTCTTCCTGAATTTGGCTATAGGACGGAATTAACAGCTAATGTTTTATATTTGTTTGATAAAAGTTACGCTTCCCCTTTATCTGTATGATTGCCTAGTTACGACACACACTAGGTTAAAATGGTTTTGTTGCTATAGAAACTGTCACTTCCGGTGACTACATTTATAATTGATGAATATATTTTTTCACCCATAAGTAAAGTATTTTCTCTGACGTCCTAGTGGATGCTGGGAACTCCGTAAGGACCATGGGGAATAGCGGGCTCCGAAGGAGGCTGGGCACTCTAGAAAGATCTTAGACTACCTGGTGTGCACTGGCTCCTCCCACTATGACCCTCCTCCAAGCCTCAGTTAGATTTCGTGCCCGGCCGAGGTTGGATGCACACTAGGGGCTCTCCTGAGCTCTTAGAAAGTAATAGTCTTAGATTTTTTTATTTTCAGTGAGACCTGCTGGCAACAGGCTCACTGCAGCGAGGGACTAAGGGGAGAAGAAGCGAACTCGCCTGCTTGCAGCCGGATTGGGCTTCTTAGGCTACTGGACACCATTAGCTCCAGAGGGGTCGACTGCAGGCCCAGCCTTGATGTTCGGTCCCGGAGCCGCGCCGCCGTCCCCCTTACAGAGCCAGAAGCAAGAAGATGGTCCGGAAAATCGGCGGCATGAAGACTCAGTCTTCACCAAGGTAGCGCACAGCACTGCAGCTGTGCGCCATTGCTCCTCTCACACACTTCATACTTCGGTCACTGAGGGTGCAGGGCGCTGGGGGGGGGCGCCCTGAGGCAGCAATAAAAACACCTTGGCTGGCTAAAATACCTCAATATATAGCCCCAGGGGCTATATATGAGGTAAATACCCCTGCCAGAAGTCCATAAAAAGCGGGAGAATAGGCCGCGAAAAAGGGGTGGAGCCTATCTCCTCAGCACACTGGCGCCATTTTCCCTCACAGCTCCGTTGGAGGGAAGCTCCCTGGCTCTCCCCTGCAGTCTACACTACAGAAAAGGGTTAAAAAAAGAGAGGGGGGGTACTAAATTTAGGCGCAGTATACATTATATATAAAGCTATAGGGGACATAACTCAGTTAGTCCCTGCAGTATATAGCGCTCTGGTGTGTGCTGGCATACTCTCACTCTGTCCCCCCAAAGGGCTTTTGTGGGTCCTGTCCTCGTTTAGAGCATTCCCTGTGTGTCTGCGGTGTGTCGGTACGGCTGTGTCGACATGTTGAATGAGGAGGCTTATATGGTGAAGGAACAGAGGCCGATATATGTGATGTCGCCCCCTGTGGGGCCGACACCAGAGTGGATGGTTAGGTGAAAGGTATTAACCGACAGTGTCAACTCCTTACATAAAAGGGTGGATGACGTAACAGCTGTGGGACAGCCGGCTTCTCAGCCCGCGCCTGCCCAGGCGTCTCAAAGGCCATCAGGGGCTCAAACACGCCCGCTCTCTCAGATGGCAGACACAGATGTCGACATGGAGTTTGACTCCAGTGTCGACAAGGTTGAGACATATACAAAATCCACTAGGAACAGCCGTGACTTGGTCCCGGCAATAAAAAATGTGTTATACATTTCTGACATTAACCCAAGCACCTCTGAAAATGGGTTTTTAGGTTTGGGGAGAAAAAACAGGCAGTGTTTTGTTCCCCCATCAGATGAATAAATGAAGTGTGTGGAAAGCGTGGGTTCCCCCGTTAAGAAACTGGTAATTTATAAAAAGTTACTGATGGCGTACCCTTTCCCGCCAGGAGGATAAGTTACGCTGGGAGGTATCCCCTAGGGTGGATAAGGCGCTCACACGGTTGTCAAAAAAAGGTGGCACTGCCGTTTTAGGAACGGCCACTTTGAAGGTACCTGTTGATAAAAAGCAGGAGGCTATCCTGAAGTCTGTATTTACACACTCAGGTACTAGACTGAAACCTGCAGATCGTGCTGCTGCAGCGTGGTCGGTGACCCTGTTAAGCATACTAGTTTGCTAATATGAGAACATATTAAAGACGTCGTCTTATATATGAGGGATGCACAGAGGGATATTTTGCCGGCTGGCATCCAAAATGAATGTAATGTCCATTCTGTCAGGAGGGTATTAGAGACCTGTCACTGGACAGGTGATGCTGACTTAAAAAGCGCATAGAGATTCTGCCTTATAAGGGTGAGGAATTATTTGGGGGTGGTCTCTGGGACCTCGTATCCACAGCAATGTGCTGGGAAGAAATATTTTTACCTCAGGTTTCCTCACAGAAAAAGGTACAGTCCTGTCGGCTTCAGAAAAGCAAGCGGGTCAAATGGCGCTTCCTTTCTGTACAGAGACAAGGGAAGAGGGAAAAAGCTGCACCAGCAGCCTGTTCCCAGAATCAAAATTCTTCCCCCGCTTCCTGTGAGTCCACAGCCTGACGCGAGTGCTCCATAGGTGTAGCCAGGTATGGTGGGGGGCCGTCTCAAAAAATTTCAGCAATTAGTGGGCTCGCTCACAGGTGGATCCCTGTTTCTTTCAAGTAGTATTTCAGGGGTACAAGCTGGAATTAGAGATGTCTCCCCCCAGCCATTTCCTTAAATATGCCTTGCTGACAACTCCCTCAGGCAGGGAGGCTGTGCTAGAGGCAATTAATAGGCGGTATTCCCAGCAGGTAATACTCAAGGTGCCCCTACTTCAACAAGGACGGGGTTACTATTCCACACGGTTTGGGGTACCGAAACCGCATAGTTCGGTGTGACCCTTCTTATATTTAAAATCCTTGAACACATACATAAAAAATTCAAGTTCAAGATGGAATCGCTCAGGGCGGTTATTGCAAGCCTGGACGAGGGGGATTACATGGTATCCCGGGGCATCAAGGATGCTTACCTGCATGTCCCCATTTACTATCCTCGCCAGGAGTACCTCAGATTTGTGGTACAGGATTACCATTACCAAGTTCAGACACTGCCGTTTAGACTGTACATGGCACCGAGGGTGTTTTATCAAGGTAATGGCCGAAATGATGATACTCCTTCGAAAAAAGGGAGTTTTAATTATCCCGCACTTTGACAATCTCTTTATAAGGGCGAGGTCCAAGGAGCAGTTGGTAGTCGGGGTAGCACTATTTTGGAAAGTGCTACAACAGCACGGTTGGATTCTAAACAGTCCAAAGTCACAGCTGGTTCCTATGACACGTCTACTGTTCCTGGGGATGGTTCTGGACATAAACCAGAAATAGTTTTCTCCGGGAGGAGAAAGCCAAGGAGTTGTCATCTCTAGTCAGAGACCTCCTGAAGCCAAAACAGGTAGCGGTGCATCATGGCACGCGAGTCCTGGGAAAAATGGTAGCTTCCTACGAAGCAATCTCATTAGGCAGGTTCCATACAAGAACTTTTCAGAGGGACCTGTTGGACAAGTGGTCCGGATCGCATCTTCCGATGCATAGGCTGATAACCCTGTCTCCAAGGACCAGGGTATCTCTACTGTGGTGGCTGCAGAGTGCCCATCTTCAAGAGGGCCGCAGGTTCGGCATACAGGACTAGGTCCTAGTGACCAAGAATGCCAGCCTTTGAGGCTGGGGGGGCAGTCACACAGGGAAGAAACTTCCAGGGACTTTGGTCAAGTCAGGTGATTTCCCTACACATAAACATTCTGGACCTGAGGGCCATTTACAATGCCCTGAGGCCGGCAAGGCCTCTGCTTCAAAACCAGCCGGTACTGATCCAATCAGACAACATCACGGCAGTCGCCCATGTAAACCAACAGGGCGGCACAAGAAGCAGGATGGCGATGGCAGAAGCCACAAGGATTCTCCGATAGGCGGAAAATCATGTGTTAGCACTGTCAGCAGTGTTCATTCCCGGAGTGGACAACTGGGAAGCAGATCTTCTCAACAGACACGACCTCCACCCGGGAGAGTGGGGACTTCCTCCAGAAGTCTTCCAAAGGATTGTACACCATTGGGAAAGGCCACAGGTGGACATGATGGCGTCCCGCCTCAACAAAAGCTATAAAAGATATTGCGCCAGGTCAAGGGACCCTCAGGCGATAGCTGTGGACGCTCTGGTAACACCGTGGGTGTACCAGTCGGTTTATGTGTTCTCCCCTCTGCCTCTCATACCAAAGGTACTGAGAATAATAAGAAGGCGAGGAGTAAGAACGATACTCGTGGTTCCGGGCTGGCCAAGAAGAGATTGGTACCCAGAACTTCAAGAATTTATATCAGAGGACCCATGGCCTCTGCCGCTCAGACAGGACCTGCGGCAGCAGGGGCCCTGTCTGTTCCAAGACTTACCGCGGCTGCGTTTGACGGCATAGCGGTTGAACGCCGGATCCTGAAGGAAAAGGGCATTCCGGAGGAAGTCATTCCTACGCTTACTAAAGCCAGGAAAGAGGTTACAGCAAATCATTATCACCGCATATGGCGGAAATATGTTGCATGGTGTGAGGCCGAAAGGGCCCCAACAGAGGAATTTCAACTAGGTCGATTTCTGCATTTCCTGCAAGCAGGAGTGACTATGGGCCTTAAATTAGGTTCCATTAAGGTACAGATCTCGGCTCTGTCGATTTTCTTTCAAAAAGAACTAGCTTCAGTACATGAAGTTCAGACATTATAAAAGGAGTGCTGCATATTCAGCCCCCGTTTGTGCCTCTTGTGGCACCTTTGGACCACTAAAGACCGTGGATCTGTAATATCTCACTTGGAAAGTGGTCATATTATTGGCCTTGGTTTCGGCCAGGTGAGTATCAGAATTGGCGGCTTTATCATGTAAAAGCCCTTATCTGATTTTCCATATGGATAGGGCAGAATTGAGGACTCGTCCCCAGTTTCTCCCTAAGGTGGTGTCAGCGTTTCACCTGAACGAGCCTATTGTGGTGCCTGCGGCTACTAGGGACTTGGAGGACTCCAAGTTGTTAGACGTGGTCAGGGCCCTGAAAATATATGTTTCCAGAACGGCTGGAGTCAGAAAATCTGACTCGCTGTTTATCATATATGCACCCAACAAGCTGGGTGCTCCTGCTTCTACGCAGACTATTGCTCGTTGGATTTGTAGTACAATTCAGCTTGCACATTCTGTGGCAGGCCTGCCACAGCCAAAATCTGTCAATGCCCATTCCACAAGGGAGGTGGGCTCATCTTGGGCGGCTGCCCGAGGGGTCTCGGCTTTACAACTTGCCGAGCTGCTACTTGGTCAGGGGCAAACACGTTTGCAAAATTCTATAAATTTGATACCCTGGCTAAGGAGGACCTGGAGTTCTCTCATTCGGTGTTACAGAGTCATCCGCACTCTCCCGCCCGTTTGGGAGCTTTGGTATAATCCCCATGGTCCTTACGGAGTTCCCAGCATCCACTAGGACGTCAGAGAAAATAAGAATTTACTCACTGGTAATTCTATTTCTCGTAGTCCGTAGTGGATGCTGGGCGCCCATCCCAAGTGCGGTTTATCTGCAATACTTGTACATAGTTATTGTTAACTAAATCGGGTTATTGTTGAGCCATCTGTTGAGAGGCTCAGTTGTTTCATACTGTTAACTGGGTTTCATATCACGAGTTATACGGTGTGATTGGTGTGGCTGGTAAGAGTCTTACCCGGGATTCAAAATCCTTCCTTATTGTGTACGCTCGTCCGGGCACGGTATCCTAACTGAGGCTTGGAGGAGGGTCATAGTGGGAGGAGCCAGTGCACACCAGGTAGTCTAAGATCTTTCTAGAGTGCCCAGCCTCCTTCGGAGCCCGCTATTCCCCATGGTCCTTACGGAGTTCCCAGCATCCACTACGGACTACGAGAAATAGAATTACCGGTGAGTAAATTCTTATTTTTATTGAAGTTCTCTGATAAGTGATGAAAACCACTAATTAATTAAGACTGTGAATTAACGATCCCGCTAGTAAAGAAAACGGGACATTTCTGATATGAGAAACAAACGTGTAATTGTTATTAACAAAGCGCATTAAGATGTGCCGGGCCTGTTGCTATAGGAACAGGCTATTTCCGGTAAACATGCGCGTCACTTAAGCTTCTCCTTCGATGTTCCTGTTTCTTTTCTGTTACTTAGCAACTAGTCCCTCAGGAAGTGACGGCCCCGTAGTCATGGGAACGATTTACTTCCGGGGTTTGAGACCCATGTGATTTGCGAGCGGGGCGGGACCTGCGGAGTGATAGACGGCTGTCCCTATGAACGGACAGCCATATAGTAAGTTGCTATGAGCAGCGTCATGTGATCGGTGACACGATCACATGACCGGGAACAGGGAATTTATTTATTTAATAACTTAGTCCTTTCTAAGGGATCCATGATTAATTTTATGAATATTAGTTTATGAATGTTTATATTTAGTAGTCTCTGCTGTTTCTGCACTTTAGAGCATTTGAAATTCTAATGTTTGATCTTAATTGATGATTTATGCTAATTGACTGATGACATAATTTCCCCTATAAAAAGGGGCATAATCTGAACACTCATTACCCTTTGATAAAGCTGCCTGGAGCGGCGAAACGCGTAAGGGAACACTGCTCTTGACCATTGGATGTCATTTAAATCAGCCCCATCGGACCTCAGATCCAGGACCTACCCATCTATATGCAATTGGTGAACCAGGATCCCGATTCCAGTTTGGTCTTACAAGGAAAATTTCCAGGATTCATCTACTAACGGAACACAGCGTGTTGGACATTCAAGTGTCAATTCAAACGGACTGTGAACCAGAATCCACTTCCACAGGTTAAGACCCGGATCCGGATCCATGCATCGGAACACTTGATGGGTAACTGATCACATTGGTCCTGGTAAAAATCAGATCTTGTGTCCAAATATTATCATATGGACCTTGTTTGCTTCAATAAGGTTTTCGCTGAGGAGCTTATTATACATCCATGAATTGGTCTATGAGCATTTTTTATTTCTTATATGAATTTTATTGATATTTGATATATTAGTCTGTTTTAAATGAATAAATTTACACATTATTAGCACCAATTGTATTAGCGCTGTAATCTATTCTTTTTCCATATTCTTTGTATAGGAGATTGACTATCTCCAATTTACAGCAGCTAGGAGGAACCACTCATTTCTGCGCCTGTCCATTATATACTTGCTATATAATTTTTTTGCTTCCACACATAGTCCTAGCCGGGCGGCAGAGATGAGTTGCTTCTCCAATTTTGAGAGCAGAAACAGCAGAAGACAAAATTGTTTGTCTAAATGGGAGACTAATGAATCCGTTGATCCCATTTGTGAAGAGACATCTTTAAGAGAGGATTTTTTTAAATTAGAAGATTTGCTTAAACAAGAAACGAAGAATTGGCTAGATAGTGTTAATCTCCAAAAGTATTTGGATGAAAAGATGATACCAAGGGGATTACGCATCTTTAAACCAAATATTTTTGGAGAAAATGAAGAGTATCAGAAAAACTGGGAGACGATTTTAGATAAATGTTCTTTTACACTTATGGAATTGGTAATTAAATTTAGAAGTGATAAGGTCAAGACACTAGTAAGCGAGATTGATAAGATTAAAGAAAGAATTGAACCATATAGCCTATCAAAGGAATTTAAAGAACGAGACCAAGTAATCACTGATAAAATCATTAAATTTGAACAATCCATAACTGATTTAAAGTGTAAAAAATTTAAAAGGGACTTAGATGATTATATGAAGGGGGAAGTTAGAACTTATAAGAGAAAATCACAGACAGGCCAAATAGAAAGACCTAATTCATTCAATCCAGAAACTAGAAAATCTGGGTGGAAAAATAGAGAAGATTACTCAAATCCCTCTAAACACCCACAAACGAGACAGAGAATTTTTTCAGATAATAGGAAACAGAAAAACAGGGAATTCAGTAGGGACAATAAAAAGAATGTTCAACTATCTCCCCGACATACTGATGAAGATAGACAATTGGTGGCACCTCCAAAGACAGATAATAGATGGGGGATAGACCATTCTAGCGAAGCTTTTTTAGGAGAAAGCCGTCGCAAAAATCAACAGAACAAGACTTATCAACCTCAGACCCCCAAGAGAAACAGAAGCCCAAGTTTAGAGGGTGTAGAGGAGGGAAAAAGGAGAAACGTAAGAAATCTTTAAGGCATCAAGAAACGAGTACGGGTCCCACAGGTATATTCAATCTTTCCAGTAAGACTTTAAGTGAAAGTGAAATTTCCCTGTTAGCTAAAGGATTGAAATATTCTCCTTCAACAGAACCTAATCTTTTTGATTTATTTGTGGACCTCAACAGGTTCATAAGAACGTTATGTAGAAACAGATTTTTTGCACAAAAGAAAATCAATAAGATTGATGATGACCTTTCACCAGTCTTGTTGGATGATACAGATAAACCTTTAATATCACTGCTAGAGGAATTACAACAGGAGGGTGCAATCAATGAGATTACGTCCACCCAAAATAAGATTTTTGATATTAACAGGAAATCATTTAAATTAAAATCTGACTTCTTCCCCATCACCTCGAAGAGTAGTAGCATTGAGTGTTTCTACAGAACAACACTTGAGAACTTCAGAACCTTATGTGATAGATCAAATAAAAAACCCCATCCTTGTGGGAATCTAAGCAAAAGAGAAAGGATTGCCTTAAAAAGATTAACAAGTGATACATCAGTAATAATTAAACAGGCAGACAAGGGGGGGGGGGGGACTAGTTGTCCAAAACAGGTGTGATTATATAGGAGAAGCCAACAGACAATTGGAGAATCAGCTGTTTTATCGGAAATTGACAAAGAATCCCTCTGCTGAATTTTCTGTTGAGTTAGAACATTTGCTGTCAGGGGCTTGCCACGATGGGGTCATATCAAAAGAGGAATTTAGATTTTTGTTTCCTTCATTACCAGTCATTCCCATTTATTATCACCTACCCAAGATCCACAAGTCCATCACATCACCCCCTGGACGCCCTATAATTTCTGGTGTTAACTCTCTGTCTTCTAATCTTTCGGCCTATGTAGATAGTTTCCTCCAGCCCCGTGTCTCTTCGTTGAGGTCTCATATTCGCGATACAACACATTTCTTACAACTCATTCAAAATGTTAAGTGGAAATCAACTTATGCCTTCTTGACATTAGATGTGCAAAGCCTTTATACTAATATCCCACATACTCTGGGTTTGCAGGCAATTAAAGAAAGACTAAATGCAGATGTGACCTCACGGAGAGACATAGGGAATTTCTGTTGGACTCTATCTCATTCATTCTTCAGCACAATTTTTTTCTTTTTTCTGACACATTTTTTCTACAAGTCATGGGGACGGCCATGGGGACTAGGTTCGCACCGAGTTACGCGAACCTCTACATGGGCATGGTCGAAGACCGGCTCGTGTGGGGGGGAGAGTTCTCGGGGAGCCTGGTCCTCTATGGCCGTTATATTGACGATCTGTTTTTTATTTGGGATGGGGATCTTATCACTGCTCAGAGTTTTGTTTCTTATCTCAACACCAACACATTTAATTTGCAGTTCACTTACACATATCATCCATCTGAAATTACCTTCCTTGATGTGACCCTAAAAGTAAAAGGAGATCATATTCAAACCTCCAATTACATTAAGGAGGTAGGAAGTGGGACCTATTTGCATTTTAATAGTTCCCACTATATGCCTTGGAAATTGAACATCCCAAAAGGACAGTTTATGCGTATTAGACGCAACTGTTCGTCAGTGAGTTTATTTGAGTCACAAGCAACAGTCTTGTGGGAAACCTTTAGGGCTCGAGGTTACCCCGAATCATTACTAAAGAAATCATATGATGAAGTTTTGCTAATGGATCGATGTGAGCTATTAAGACCTAAATTAAAACAAGAATCCAATAGTAATGAGAGGAATTTATCGTTTATTTCTACTTTTAACAATCAATCGGGGGAGATTACACGTATTATTAAGAGAAATTATAATGTTTTGAGATACGATATGGTTTTGAAAGACTGTATCCCCATTGACCCGAAATTTACGTTTAAGAAAAATAAATCCCTTAAGACCCTACTTGCCCCTAGTTTCATGAAACCTATAAGAAAAAACGAGGAGGGAAATGGATGTCAATCTTGGTTGCCAACTAAACAGAAAGGATTTTTTAAGTGTGGTAAAATGAGGTGCACCACTTGTCAGCATACAATAAATAAAACTTTAATTTTGCCACGAGAATGGGTACAAAAAGACTATACTATCACAAGTTTCATCAATTGTGACTCCAGTTGGGTCATCTATCTATTGATATGTGGTTGTAATTTGAAATATGTGGGAAGGACCACTCAGCCAATAAAAGTAAGATTTATGGAGCATAGGAGGAACGTAATTAATAAAGTTACTAACCATAGTGTACCCAGGCATTTTAACAAACATCATGAGGGTAACCCAGCATCCCTAAAAATTATTGGACTTGAACATATTCCGATAACAAAAAGAGGAGGGGATAGATTTGCTAGGCTTTGTAAGCAAGAGATCTATTGGACTTTCCAATTAAACACACTACATCCACAAGGTCTGAACGAGGCCTTAGAACTTAATACAATTCTTAATTGAGCTTATCAATTTCTGTTATACCCCTGTTGATACGGTGAAATTAATATCCATAAATAATATAATTTCACTTATGTCTAATTTAGTGCCTCTTTAAATTTTAAAGTGAGACTGAGGATTGGACCTGTGTGTTCTGTATGAGTCTTCCTGAATTTGGCTATAGGACGGAATTAACAGCTAATGTTTTATATTTGTTTGATAAAAGTTACGCTTCCCCTTTATCTGTATGATTGCCTAGTTACGACACACACTAGGTTAAAATGGTTTTGTTGCTATAGAAACTGTCACTTCCGGTGACTACATTTATAATTGATGAATATATTTTTTCACCCATAAGTAAAGTATTTTTATTGAAGTTCTCTGATAAGTGATGAAAACCACTAATTAATTAAGACTGTGAATTAACGATCCCGCTAGTAAAGAAAACGGGACATTTCTGATATGAGAAACAAACGTGTAATTGTTATTAACAAAGCGCATTAAGATGTGCCGGGCCTGTTGCTATAGGAACAGGCTATTTCCGGTAAACATGCGCGTCACTTAAGCTTCTCCTTCGATGTTCCTGTTTCTTTTCTGTTACTTAGCAACTAGTCCCTCAGGAAGTGACGGCCCCGTAGTCATGGGAACGATTTACTTCCGGGGTTTGAGACCCATGTGATTTGCGAGCGGGGCGGGACCTGCCGAGTGATAGACGGCTGTCCCTATGAACGGACAGCCATATAGGAAGTTGCTATGAGCAGCGTCATGTGATCGGTGACACGATCACATGACGGGGAACAGGGAATTTATTTATTTAATAACTTAGTCCTTTCTAAGGGATCCATGATTAATTTTATGAATATTAGTTTATGAATGTGTATATTTAGTAGTCTCTGCTGTTTCTGCACTTTAGAGCATTTTAAATTCTAATGTTTGATCTTAATTGATGATTTATGCTAATTGACTGATGACATAATTTCCCCTATAAAAAGGGGCATAATCTGAACACTCATTACCCTTTGATAAAGCTGCCTGGAGCGGCGAAACGCGTAAGGGAACACTGCTCTTGACCATTGGATGTCATTTAAATCAGCCCCATCGGACCTCAGATCCAGGACCTACCCATCTATATGCAATTGGTGAACCAGGATCCCGATTCCAGTTTGGTCTTACAAGGAAAATTTCCAGGATTCATCTACTAACGGAACACAGCGTGTTGGACATTCAAGTGTCAATTCAAACGGACTGTGAACCAGAATCCACTTCCACAGGTTAAGACCCGGATCCGGATCCATGCATCGGAACACTTGATGGGTAACTGATCACATTGGTCCTGGTAAAAATCAGATCTTGTGTTCAAATATTATCATATGGACCTTGTTTGCTTCAATAAGGTTTTCGCTGAGGAGCTTATTATACATCCATGAATTGGTCTATGAGCATTTTTTATTTCTTATATGAATTTTATTGATATTTGATATATCAGTCTGTTTTAAATGAATACATTTACACATTATTAGCACCAATTGTATTAGCGCTGTAATCTATTCTTTTTCCATATTCTTTGTATAGGAGATTGACTATCTCCAATTTACAGCAGCTAGGAGGAACCACTCATTTCTGCGCCTGTCCATTATATACTTGCTATATAATTTTTTTGAGAGCACGTTAGATAGTTTGCGCCAGGCAGAGCACGTTAGACACTTTGCGCCAGGCAGAGCACATTAGACACTTTGCGCCAGGTAGAGCACGTTAGACACTTTGCGCCAGGTAGAGCACTGAGACATATTGCGCCAGGTAGAGCACTGAGACACATTGCGCCAGGTAGAGCACTGAGACACATTGCGCCAGGTAGAGCACTTAGACACATTGCCTAGCCACAGACGCCTAGTGGGAACACTACATGATATGCTCCCCAGCCGTGCCAGCTACACATGACATGCCCCTCAGCAGTGCCAGCAACACATGACATGCCCCCCAGTGCCAGATACATAAATGCCCCCACAGTGCCAGATATGCCCCCACAGTGCCAGATAAATAAATGCTGCCACAGTGCCAGATAAATAAATGCCCCCCACAGTGCCAGATAAATAAATGCCCCCACAGTGCCAGATACATAAATGCCCCACAGTGCCAGATACATAAATGCCCCACAGTGCCAGATACATAAATGCCCCCACAGTGCCAGATACATAAATGCTCCCACAGTGCCAGATATGCCCCCACAGTGCCAGATACATAAATGCCCCCACAGTGCCAGATATGCCCCCAGTGCCAGATACATAAATACCCATCGTGCCAGATACATAAATGCCCCCACAGTGCCAGATAAATAAATGCCCCCACAGTGCCAGATACATAAATGCCCCCAAAGTGCAGATATTCCCTCACAGTGCAGATATGCCCCCACAGTGCCACATACATAAATGCCCCCACAGTGCCAGATATGCCCCCACAGTGCCAGATACATAAATGCCCCCCAGTGCCAGATACATAAATGCCCCCACAGTGCCAGATATGCCCCCACAGTGCCAGATAAATAAATGCTGCCACAGTGCCAGATAAATAAATGCCCCCACAGTGCCAGATAAATAAATGCCCCCACAGTGCCAGATACATAAATGCCCCCACAGTGCCAGATATGCCCCCACAGTGCCAGATATGCCCCCACAGTGCCAGATACATAAATGCCCCCACAGTGCCAGATAAATAAATGCCCCCACAGTGTCAGATACATAAATGCCCCCACAGTGCCCGATACATAAATGCCCTCCGTGCAAGATACATAAATGCCCCCACAGTGCCAGATAAATAAATGCCCCCACAGTGCCAGATAAATGCCCCCACAGTGCCAGATACATAAATGCCCCCACAGTGCAGATATTCCCCCACAGTGCAGATATGCCACCACAGTGCGAGATACAAAAATGCCCCCACAGTGCAGTTATGACCCCACACAGTGCCATCCATAAATGCCCCCCTCAATACCTGCGGCGCTGGGAGGGGGAGGAGTGCTGCTGTCTTAGAGCGTGGGCAGGCTCCAAAGCGGTTGTGTGTGCGCTGCGCAGCGCCGTCGTCTGACGTCAGACACCAGCGCCGCACTGCGCACACTGGCACACAAGCGTATAACGCCGGGTAATGCTGCACAGGGCTGGCTCCAGGTTCGAATATGGCGGCGCCAGCGCGCGCCACCCATTAAGGGTGGTGCCCTGCGCGCCCACTCTATTCGAACATACCTGGAGCCGGCCCTGTGTGAAAATGGGTGTGTTCACACCATTGTCACATTATGTTTCACCTGAATGTATTAAAAAGATCGCATTTCCCATATTTATAGTGGGAAATGTGATCTGACCAAATTTACTGCATTTTTTTTTTTTAAATACCGCAACGAGCCCTGTGCTAATTACGCCAGCTTCTGGGCTTACTGCGGATCCTGTAAGCTATGCAGGGAACCGGCAGTGTGATCAGCTCTGTGTGTCCGATGGCAAGCTGATCACTAAAAAAACCACCTACTCGTGGATCGGTGAATGGGGCTCCATTGCGGGCTGCCGGACCTCCTGCTGCTGCTCCGGTGACCTCCGGTGCAGCAAAGTGATGCAGCAAAGCGTTAGCTCACTTTACAGCACCAGAGGTCACAGCAGCAGGGAGCCCCGATGACTGGCAGCTGTCCAGGAGCTCAGACTGTCTGTGGTGAGTATAATCTGGGGTCGGGAAGGGGGGGGAGTCGTGACTATGGTGAGGGGGTGCCGGCGGTGGCACATGCACAGCACATATTAGGGGTCTTTTTCACGAAAAATACCCTGATTTCTCATACGTCCTAGAGGATGCTGGGGACGACATCAAGACCGTGGGGTATAGACGGGATCCGTAGGAGACATGGGCACTCTATAGACTTTTCATTGGGTGTGAACTGGCTCCTCCCTCTATGCCCCTCCTCCAGACCTCAGTTTTAGAAATGTGCCCAGGTCGACTGGATGCACTCTGAGGAGCTCTACTGAGTTTCTCTGAAAAGACTTATGTTAGGTTTTTTATTTTCAGGGAGATCTGCTGGCATCAGACTCCCTGCTTCGTGGGACTGAGGGGGCAGAAGCAGAACCAACTTCCTCAGAGTTTCATGGCTCTGCTTCTGGCTGACAGGACACCATTAGCTCCTGAAGGGAACTGAACGCTAGCCGTGTCTAGAAGCTCACTCCCACAGAACGCCGTCACCTCCCTCACAGAGCCAGAAGTCAGAAGACAGGTGAGTATGAGAAGAATGATCTTCAATTAAGTAAGTGACGGCTGAGGTGCGGCGCGGCTGGCAGGAGCGCAGCGCGCCATTGCTGCCAACACACACAGCCACTGCAGGGTGCAGGGCGCGGGGGGGACGCCCTGGGCAGCAAAAAAATACCTCAAACTGGCTAAAAGGGGGCATAAGATGCAGCTGGCACAGCCCTACCCCCACCAGTATAAATAATAAGTCAATATTATTTTCTCTCTCTCCTCAGGCTGCAGAGAACACGCTGGTCCTCTCCTCCACTCCTGACAAGTACAGGGTGCTATAAAGGGGGGGCACAAAGCGATTGTGGTGCATTTGATAGTGTATATTACTATTTAAAAGTGCTTTTGGGCTGTGGGCATACTGTGTTCACAGGCAATACTGGCGCTGGGTTTGTGAACTGGCTGCTCCTATACTGTGTCCCTCTGACAGATTTTACTGTGGGTCTGTCCCCAAAATAAGTCCCAGTGTGTCTGAGTGTGGTGTACATGTGTGAGGCATGTCTGAGGCAGGGAGTTCCTCCCCGAAGGAAGCCATTTTAGGGACACAGAGTTGTAATGTGGTGGCGCTACCGGCACACCAAGAGCCTGCATGGGTGAAAGAGCTACGTGACAGTATGCATCTGATTAACCGTAGATTGGATAAGTCTGAATCTAAGGCTGCATGCTGGAGAAAATCTGTGGAAGATGTGATTTTTCAGGATGCTGTTATTCCTTATGCGGGCGGCCCCTCTGGGTCACATAAGAGACCATTTGCAAATGTTGTAAACACTGATACCGACACGGATTCTGATTCTTGTGTCGACAATAGTGAATCCAGAGAGATGGATCATAAATTGGCAAAAAGTATACAATATATGATTGTGGCTATAAGGGACGTGTTGGAGGTTACAGAAAGCACTCCTGTACCTCAGGAGAAAGCTTATTTATGTAAGGAAAAGAAATCCGAAGTCACGTTCCCTCCTTCACATGAACTAAATGCTTTGTTTGAAGGGATGTGGGTGAATCCTGATAAAAAATTTCGTATTCCCAAAAGGATTCACATAGCTTATCCTTTCCCGGTTGAAGACAGGAAAAAATGGGAGTCACCCCCTGTGTTAGACAGTGCACTTTCCAGGTTGACAAAGAAGGTATTCTCCCTGCTCCTGGCATGGCTTCTCTTAAAGAGCAGTCAGACAGCAAAATGGAAAAGACATTGAAATCCATTTATGTTACCAATGGTACACTGCTCAGGCCCACTATTGCCTGCGCATGGGTGAGTCGCACTATTGAAAAATGGTCAGAAAGCGTGTCATCAGAAATTGACACGATTGATAAAGATGAGATACTCCTTAAGTTAGGGAATATCAAGGACGCTGCTGCCTACATGCTGGAAGCAATGAAGGATATTGGACTCTTGAGTTCACAAGCCGCTACCATGGCAGTATCGGCTAGGCGGGCGTTATCGATTCGCCAGTGGAACGCGGATGCAGATTCCAAAAGAAATATGGAGGCTCTCCCATATAAAGGTGAGGCCTTATTTGGCGATGGCCTGGATGCTTTAGTCTCGGCGGCTACCGCAGGTAAGTCAACATTTTTGCCCTCTGCGCCTGCACCAGCAGAAAAGACCTATCACCCGCAAATGCAGTCCTTTCGGCCCAATAAATACAAAAAGGTGAGAGGTTCCCCCTTCTTTGCAGGTAGGGGAAGGGGAAAGAAGCCCACACCGGCTCCAGGTTCCCAAGAGCAGAAGTCTACCCCTAATTCTGCCAAATCCCCAGCATGACGCTGGAACTCCCTTGCGGGAGGCCGCTCGGGTGGGGGCACGTCTCAAACTCTTCAGCCAGGATTGGATTCTGTCTGGCCTGGATCCCTGGGTGTTGCAAATAGTATCCCAGGGATACAAACTAGAGTTTCAAGACGTTCCCCCATGCCGAATTTTCAAATCGGCCTTGCCAGCTTCTCCGCCAGAGAGAGAAGCATTAACAGCGGCAATCCAAAAATGATGTCAAGACCAGGTGATAGTCCTGGTACCGTTGTCAGAACAAGGGCGGGGTTTTTATTCAAGCCTCTTTGTTGTTCCGAAGCCGGACGGCTCGGTCAGACCGATCCTAAATCTAAAAGATCTGAATTTCTTCCTGAAAAGGTTCAAGTTCAAGATGGAATCACTTCGGGCGGTGATTGCCAGTCTGGAGGAGGGGGACTACTTAGTGTCGGTGGACATAAAGGATGCTTACCTGCATGTTCCCATTTATCCTCCTTACCAGGCTTATATGAGATTTGCGATTCAGGATTGCCATTACCAATTCCAGACGTTATCTTTCGGTCTCTCTACGGCGCCGAGGGTATTCACCAAGGTGATGGCGGAGATGATGGTCCTCCTTCGGCAGAAAGGAGTCAATATAATTCCTTATCTAGACGACCTCCTGATAAAGGCGAGATCCAGGGAGCAGTTATTACAAAACATATCCTTCTCCCTGTCAATACTCCAACAACACGGGTGGATCATAAATTACCCAAAGTCACAGTTGGAACCGACGACAAGGTTTTCTTTCTTCGGGATGATTCTGGACACAGAAGTTCAGAGAGTATTTCTTCTGCTGGAAAAGGCTCTGGAAATCCAGAAAATGGTAAAACAGATATTGAAACCATCAAGTGTGTCGATCCATCAGTGCATTCGGTTGTTGGGGAAGATGGTGGCGGCCTACGAGGCCATACAGTTTGGCAGGTTCCATGCCAGAGTATTCCAGTGGGACCTGTTGGACAAGTGGTCGGGGTCACACCTACACATGCACAGAAAGATAATCCTGTCATCAAAAACCAGGATTTCGCTCCTGTGGTGGTTGCACAGCTCTCACCTGCTAGAGGGACGCAGGTTCGGGATTCAGGACTGGGTCCTAGTAACGACGGATGCAAGTCTCCGAGGCTGGGGAGCAGTCTCTCAGGGAGAAAACTTCCAGGGACGTTGGTCACAACAGGAAGCCTGCCTTCACATAAACGTTCTGGAGCTAAGAGCCATTTACAACGGCCTTCAACAAGCAGTACATCTTCTTCAGGACCGTCCCGTGCAGATCCAGGCGGTAACAAAAATCCTCCGCTGGGCAGAAAAACATCTACAAGCTCTGTCGGCAATATTCATTCCGGGAGTAGACAACTGGGAAGCAGACTTCCTCAGCAGACACGATCTCCATCCAGGAGAGTGGGGCCTCCACCAAGAAGTCTTCGCAGAGGTGACAAGTCTTTGGGGAGTTCCTCAAATAGACATGATGGCGTCTCGTCTCAACAAGAAGCTTCAGAGATACTGTTCCAGGTCGAGAGACCCTCAAGCAGTAGCAGTGGATGCACTGGTGACCCAGTGGATGTTTCCGTCAGTGTATGTTTTCCCTCCACTACCGCTGATCCCAAAAGTACTCAGGATCATAAGAAAGACAAGGGTTCGAGCAATCTTCATTGCCCCAGACTGGCCAAGAAGGGCTTGGTACCCAGATCTTCAGCAGTTACTCATAGGAGATCCTCGGCCTCTTCCTCCTCGGGAGGACCTGCTGCAGCAGGGGCCGTGTGTGTACCAAGACTTACCGCAGCTACGTTTGACGGCATGGCTGTTGAGCGCCGTATCCTAGCCAGGAAGGGTATTCCTAAGGAGGTCATCCCCACCCTTATTCAGGCCAGAAAGGGAGTAACGTCAAAACATTACCACCGTATTTGGAGAAAATGTGTGTCTTGGTGTGAATCCAAGAAAGCTCCTACGGAAGAGTTTCACTTAGGACGTTTTCTCCATTTTTTGCAGGATGGTATGGAGACGTGCCTACGATTGGGATCAATCAAGGTCCAGATTTCGGCCTTGTCAGTGTTCTTCCAAAAACAATTGGCCTCTCTTCCAGAGGTTCAGACCTTCGTGAAAGGGGTTCTGCACATCCAGCCTCCAGTCGTGCCTCCAGTGGCACCATGGGACCTTAACGTGGTATTGCAGTTCCTTCAATCGGATTGGTTTGAGCCTCTACAAAAGATAGAGTTTAAGTTTCTCACTTGGAAAGTGGTGATGCTTTTGGCATTGGCATCCGCAAGGCGGGTGTCGGAATTGGGGGCCTTGTCTCACAAGAGCCCTTACCTGATTTTCCATGAAGATAGGGCAGAGTTGCGAACTCGCCAACATTTTCTTCCAAAGGTGGTTTCTGCTTTTCACATAAACCAACCTATTGTGGTGCCAGTAGATACTGACACATTCACTGATTCAAAGTCTCTAGATGTGGTTAGAGCTTTGAAAATCTATGTTGCTAGAACAGCTCATATATGGAAAACAGAGGCTCTGTTTGTTCTGTATGATCACAAGATTGGCTGTCCTGCTTCCAAGCAGACTATTGCACGTTGGATTAGAAATACGATTCAGCAAGCTCATACTACGGCTGGATTGCCGTTACCGACGTCGGTAAAGGCCCACTCCACTAGGAAGGTGGACTCATCCTGGGCGGCTGCCCGGGGGGTCTCGGCATTACAACTTTGCAGAGCAGCTACTTGGTCAGGGTCAAACACATTTGCTAAGTTCTACAAGTTTGACACTTTGGCCGATGAGGACCTAAAGTTTGGTCAATCGGTGCTGCAGGGTCATCCGCACTCTCCCGTCCGTACTGGAGCTTTGGTATAGACCCCATGGTCTTGATGTCGTCCCCAGCATCCTCTAGGACGTATGAGAAAATAGGATTTTGATAACCTACCGGTAAATCCTTTTCTCCTAGTCCGTAGAGGCTGCTGGGCGCCCGTCCCAGTGCGTACTTTACCTGCAGTTTAGTTATTACAGTTACACAAGTTGTGTTATCTTGGTGTTGTGTTATCTTGGTTTCAGCATATTGCTGCAATTAGTTCATGCCTGTTGGCGTGTGTTATGTTGAATGCCATGTGTGCGGCATGGTTGAGGGTGTGAGTTGGTAGATATCTCACCACTAGTTAAGTAATTCCTTTCCTCGAAATGTCAGTCTCCCTAGGCACAGTTCCTACAACTGAGGTCTGGAGGAGGGGCATAGAGGGAGGAGCCAGTTCACACCCAATGAAAAGTCTTTAGAGTGCCTATGTCTCCTGCGGATCCCGTCTATACCCCATGGTCTTGATGTCATCCCCAGCATCCTCTACGGACTAGGAGAAAAGGATTTACCGGTAGGTTATCAAAATCCTATTATTTCTGCGGAGAGGCATCGCAGAGACAGAACATTCTCACAGGCTCTGTCCTTCCATGCAATTATTGATACAGCCATGCGATGTCATCAATAATCGACTTGCGGATCGGGTCGATTTTATCACCTAACATCCTCATATGTGGATGGTGATAAGTCGGCCTCTAAGTGATGAATGCTGTATACTATACTACAGTATCAGTATGCAGATCAGATCCTTTTATTATCTCCTGTGCTATTAAACAAGCAGACACCCCGCTGTGTGCATTATTTTCTGATAATGATGCAGTGTATGTCACTAGTGTCAGTGTATGAGTGTGTGTCACTAGTGTCAATATGTCACCAGAAGTGACTGCGCCTAATAGCAGAATTTTGATAGAGCTTTGGTGGGCCATTTATCAAATAATATTTGCGGCTATGTCCCAAATATTAGGGATCTCCTGAATGTGTAAAGGAGGGATCCCTCCATTAGGTTTGTATGGGGAATGCGATGCTGCCCGATGTATCACTATCGGAATACGAATCTTTTTATTGCGGTAGCCCATTGTAGCCTATGGGTTACAGATCGCGGAAAGAAGCAGGACCCCCGTCAGGCCTCAGAGCATACCGCAGGGACGGGCTCCTTTCGGAGCCCCTGTCCCTGCAGGAGCCAGGTCATACATTCATCCGAAGGGATCGCATATTGCAATGTGATCCTGGGCGGTAAGAACCAGCCCAGATCGCATTCAATATGTGATTGTTGATAAATGGGCCCCTTGGTACTTAAAGTGACAAACATCCAGCTCAGAACAACATCCAGCTCTGCTCCATTGTGAGTGCATCCATATCACATTTTTTCTATGGAACTGCCCTATGGATTCCTTCCTAAATAAGCCTTTGTGCAGCTGGACAGGAAGGGCCACTGAAGGCAAACGTTTCCCTCTGAGTTACAGGTACACTATGTCGCCAGGACCATATGTGTAATTAGAACTTTGTGGGCCCCAAGGCAACATTTTCAAAGCTTTCAAAGTGTCACCTCTCTCCACAGCGCTCCACTAGAGGGGGCATACCTACTGCCGCCTTCCATATTAATGCATTACCATCAGCAAGTCTCTTTATCATCTTCATATTGCCTAATAGTAGTGATGAGCACCGGAAATTTTTCGGGTTTTGTGTTTTGGTTTTGGGTTCGGTTCCGCGGCCGTGTTTTGGGTTCGAACGCGTTTTGGCAAAACCTCACCGAATTTTTTTTGTTGGATTCGGGTGTGTTTTGGATTCGGGTGTTTTTTTAAAAAAACCCTAAAAAATAGCTTAAATCATAGAATTTGGGGGTCATTTTGATCCCAAAGTATTATTAACCTCAATAACCATAATTTCCACTCATTTTCAGTCTATTCTGAACACCTCACACCTCACAATATTATTTTTAGTCCTAAAATTTGCACCAAGGTCGCTGGATGGCTAAGCTAAGCGACCCAAGTGGCCGACACAAACACCTGGCCCATCTAGGAGTGGCACTGCAGTGTCACGCAGGATGGCCCTTCCAAAAAACACTCCCCAAACAGCACATGACGCAAAGAAAAAAAGAGGCGCAATGAGGTAGCTGTGTGAGTAAGCTAAGCGACCCTAGTGGCCGACACAAACACCTGGCCCATCTAGGAGTGGCACTGCAGTGTCACGCAGGATGGCCCTTCCAAAAAACACTCCCCAAACAGCACATGACGCAAAGAAGAAAAAAAAGAGGCGCAATGAGGTAGCTGTGTGAGTAAGCTAAGCGACCCTAGTGGCCGACACAAACACCTGGCCCATCTAGGAGTGGCACTGCAGTGTCACGCAGGATGGCCCTTCCAAAAAACACTCCCCAAACAGCACATGACGCAAAGAAAAAAAGAGGCGCAATGAGGTAGCTGTGTGAGTAAGCTAAGCGACCCTAGTGGCCGACACAAACACCTGGCCCATCTAGGAGTGGCACTGCAGTGTCACGCAGGATGGCCCTTCCAAAAAACACTCCCCAAACAGCACATGACGCAAAGAAGAAAAAAAAGAGGCGCAATGAGGTAGCTGTGTGAGTAAGCTAAGCGACCCTAGTGGCCGACACAAACACCTGGCCCATCTAGGAGTGGCACTGCAGTGTCACGCAGGATGGCCCTTCCAAAAAACACTCCCCAAACAGCACATGACGCAAAGAAAAAAAGAGGCGCAATGAGGTAGCTGTGTGAGTAAGCTAAGCGACCCTAGTGGCCGACACAAACACCTGGCCCATCTAGGAGTGGCACTGCAGTGTCACGCAGGATGGCCCTTCCAAAAAACACTCCCCAAACAGCACATGACGCAAAGAAGAAAAAAAAGAGGCGCAATGAGGTAGCTGTGTGAGTAAGCTAAGCGACCCTAGTGGCCGACACAAACACCTGGCCCATCTAGGAGTGGCACTGCAGTGTCACGCAGGATGGTCCTTCCAAAAAACACCCCCCAAACAGCACATGACGCAAAGAAAAATGAAAGAAAAAAGAGGTGCAAGATGGAATTGTCCTTGGGCCCTCCCACCCACCCTTATGTTGTATAAACAGGACATGCACACTTTAACCAACCCATCATTTCAGTGACAGGGTCTGCCACACGACTGTGACTGAAATGACGGGTTGGTTTGGACCCCCACCAAAAAAGAAGCAATTAATCTCTCCTTGCACAAACTGGCTCTACAGACGCAAGATGTCCACCTCATCATCATCCTCCGATATATCACCGTGTACATCCTCCTCCTCACAGATTATCAATTCGTCCCCACTGGAATCCACCATCTCAGCTCCCTGTGTACTTTGTGGAGGCAATTGCTGCTGGTCAATGTCTCCACGGAGGAATTGATTATAATTCATTTTAATGAACATCATCTTCTCCACATTTTCTGGATGTAACCTCGTACGCCGATTGCTGACAAGGTGAGCGGCGGCACTAAACACTCTTTCGGAGTACACACTTGTGGGAGGGCAACTTAGGTAGAATAAAGCCAGTTTGTGCAAGGGCCTCCAAATTGCCTCTTTTTCCTGCCAGTATAAGTACGGACTGTCTGACGTGCCTACTTGGATGCGGTCACTCATATAATCCTCCACCATTCTTTCAATGGGGAGAGAATCATATGCAGTGACAGTAGACGACATGTCCGTAATCGTTGTCAGGTCCTTCAGTCCGGACCAGATGTCAGCATCAGCAGTCGCTCCAGACTGCCCTGCATCACCGCCAGCGGGTGGGCTCGGAATTCTGAGCCTTTTCCTCGCACCCCCAGTTGCGGGAGAATGTGAAGGAGGAGATGTTGACAGGTCGCGTTCCGCTTGACTTGACAATTTTGTCACCAGCAGTTCTTTGAACCCCAGCAGACTTGTGTCTGCCAGAAAGAGAGATCCAAGGTAGGTTTTAAATCTAGGATCGAGCACGGTGGCCAAAATGTAGTGCTCTGATTTCAACAGATTGACCACCCGTGATTCCTTGTTAAGCGAATTAAGGGCTCCATCCACAAGTCCCACATGCCTAGCGGAATCGCTCTGTGTTAGCTCCTCCTTCAATGTCTCCAGCTTCTTCTGCAAAAGCCTGATGAGGGGAATGACCTGACTCAGGCTGGCAGTGTCTGAACTGACTTCACGTGTGGCAAGTTCAAAAGGTTGCAGAACCTTGCACAACGTTGAAATCATTCTCCACTGCGCTTGAGACAGGTGCATTCCACCTCCTATATCGTGCTCAGTTGTATAGGCTTGAATGGCCTTTTGCTGCTCCTCCAACCTCTGAAGCATATAGAGGGTTGAATTCCACCTCGTTACCGCTTCTTGCTTCAGATGATGGCAGGGCAGGTTCAGGCGTTTTTGGTGGTGCTCCAGTCTTCTGTACGTGGTGCCTGTACGCCGAAAGTGTCCCGCAATTCTTCTGGCCACCGACAGCATCTCTTGCACGCCCCTCTCGTTTTTTAAATAATTCTGCACCACCAAATTCAAGGTATGTGCAAAACATGGGACGTGCTGGAATTTGCCCAGATTTAATGCACACACAATATTGCTGGGGTTGTCCGATGCCACAAATCCACAGGAGAGTCCAATTGGGGTAAGCCATTCTGCGATGATCTTCCTCAGTTGCCGTAAGAGGTTTTTAGCTGTGTGCGTATTCTGGAAAGCGGTGATACAAAGCGTAGCCTGCCTAGGAAAGAGTTGGCGTTTGCGAGATGCTGCTACTGGTGCCGCCGCTGCTGTTCTTGCGGCGGGAGTCCATACATCTACCCAGTGGGCTGTCACAGTCATATAGTCCTGAGTCTGCCCTGCTCCACTTGTCCACATGTCCGTGGTTAAGTGGACATTGGGTACAACTGCATTTTTTAGGACACTGGTGAGTCTTTTTCTGAGGTCTGTGTACATTTTCGGTATCGCCTGCCTAGAGAAATGGAACCTAGATGGTATTTGGTACCGGGGACACAGTACCTCCAACAAGTCTCTAGTTGGCTCTGCAGTAATGATGGATACCGGAACCACGTTTCTCACCGCCCAGGATGCCAAGGCCTCAGTTATCCGCTTTGCAGCAGGATGACTGCTGTGATATTTCATCTTCCTCGCAAAGGACTGTTGGACAGTCAATTGCTTGGTGGAAGTAGTAAAAGTGGTCTTACGAGTACGACTTCCCCTCTGGGATGACCATCGACTCCCAGCAGCAACAACAGCAGCGCCAGCAGCAGTAGGCGTTACACGCAAGGATGCATCGGAGGAATCCCAGGCAGGAGAGGACTCGTCAGAATTGCCAGTGACATGGCCTGCAGGACTATTGGCATTCCTGGGGAAGGAGGAAATTGACACTGAGGGAGTTGGTGGGGTGGTTTGCGTGAGCTTGGTTACAAGAGGAAGGGATTTACTGGTCAGTGGACTGCTTCCGCTGTCGCCCAAAGTTTTTGAACTTGTCACTGACTTATGATGAATGCGCTGCAGGTGACGTATAAGGGAGGATGTTCCGAGGTGGTTAACGTCCTTACCCCTACTTATTACAGCTTGACAAAGGCAACATACGGCTTGACAAATGTTGTCCGCATTTCTGTTGAAATACTTCCACACCGAAGAGCTGATTTTTTTGGTATTTTCACCAGGCATGTCAATGGCCCTATTCCTCCCACGGACAACAGGTGTCTCCCCGGGTGCCTGACTTAAACAAACCACCTCACCATCAGAATCCTCCTGGTCAATTTCCTCCCCAGCGCCAGCAACACCCATATCCTCCTCATCCTGGTGTACTTCAACACTGACATCTTCAATCTGACTATCAGGAACTGGACTGCGGGTGCTCCTTCTAGCACTTGCAGGGGGCGTGCAAATGGTGGAAGGCGCATGCTCTTCACGTCCAGTGTTGGGAAGGTCAGGCATCGCAAACGACACAATTGGACTCTCCTTGTGGATTTGTGATTTCGAAGAACGCACAGTTCTTTGCTGTGCTTTTGCCAGCTTGAGTCTTTTCATTTTACTAGCGAGAGGCTGAGTGCTTCCATCCTCATGTGAAGCTGAACCACTAGCCATGAACATAGGTCAGGGCCTCAGCCGTTCCTTGCCACTCCGTGTGGTAAATGGCATATTGGCAAGTTTACGCTTCTCCTCTGACAATTTTATTTTAGATTTTTGAGTCCTTTTTTTACTGATATTTGGTGTTTTGGATTTTACATGCTCTGTACTATGACATTGGGCATCGGCCTTGGCAGACGACGTTGCTGGCATTTCATCGTCTCGGCCATGACTAGTGGCAGCAGCTTCAGCACGAGGTGGAAGTCGATCTTGATCTTTCCCTATTTTTGGAACCTCAACATTTTTGTTCTCCATATTTTAATAGGCACAACTAAAAGGCACCTCAGGTAAACAATGGAGATGGATGGATACTAGTATACTTATGGATGGACGAGCGACTGCCGACACAGAGGTAGCTACAGCCGTGGACTACCGTACTGCGTCTGCTGCTAATATAGACTGGATGATAATGATATAAAAAATATATATATATATCACTACTGCAGCCGGACAGGTATATATTATATAATGACGGACCTGCTGGACACTGTCAGCACTGCAGACTCCTAAAGTAAGCTACTAGTATCAAGAAGATAGAAGAAAAAAAAAAACACCACAGGTAGGTGGTATACAATTATGGATGGACGAGCGACTGCCGACACAGAGGTAGCTACAGCCGTGGACTACCGTACTGCGTCTGCTGCTAATATAGACTGGATGATAATGAGATATAAAATATATATATATCACTACTGCAGCCGGACAGGTATATATTATATAATGACGGACCTGCTGGACACTGTCAGCTCAGCACTGCAGACTCCTAAAGTAAGCTACTAGTATCAAGAAGATAGAAAAAAAAAAAACACCACGGGTAGGTGGTATACAATTATGGATGGACGAGCGACTGCCGACACAGAGGTAGCTACAGCCGTGGACTACCATACTGCGTCTGCTGCTAATATAGACTGGATGATAATGAGATATAAAATATATATATATCACTACTGCAGCCGGACAGGTATATATTATATAATGACGGACCTGCTGGACACTGTCAGCTCAGCACTGCAGACTCCTAAAGTAAGCTACTAGTATCAAGAAGATAGAAAAAAAAAAAACACCACGGGTAGGTGGTATACAATTATGGATGGACGAGCGACTGCCGACACAGAGGTAGCTACAGCCGTGGACTACCGTACTGCGTCTGCTGCTAATATAGACTGGATGATAATGAGATATAAAATATATATATTTCTCTAACGTCCTAAGTGGATGCTGGGGACTCCGTCAGGACCATGGGGAATAGCGGCTCCACAGGAGACAGGGCACAAAAATAAAGCTTTAGGATTAGGTGGTGTGTACTGGCTCCTCCCCCTATGACCCTCCTCCAAGCCTCAGTTAGGTTTTTGTGCCCGTCCGAGCAGGGTGCAATCTAGGTGGCTCTCCTAAAGAGCTGCTTAGAAAAAGTTTTTAGGTTTTTTATTTTCAGTGAGTCCTGCTGGCAACAGGCTCACTGCATCGAGGGACTTAGGGGAGAGAATTTCAACTCACTTGCGTGCAGGATGGATTGGATTCTTAGGCTACTGGACACCATTAGCTCCAGAGGGAGTCGGAACACAGGTCTCACCCTGGGGTTCGTCCCGGAGCCGCGCCGCCGACCCCCCTTACAGATGCTGAAGATTGAAGGTCCGGAAACAGGCGGCAGAAGGCTCTTCAGTCTTCATGAAGGTAGCGCACAGCACTGCAGCTGTGCGCCATTGTTGTCACACACTTCACACCAAGCGGTCACGGAGGGTGCAGGGCGCTGCTGGGGGCGCCCTGGGCAGCAATATTTAATACCTTTATGGCAAAAGAATACATCACATATAGCCATTGAGGCTATATGTATGTATTTAACCCATGCCAGATATCTAAAACTCCGGGAGAAAAGCCCGCCGAAATAGGGGGCGGGGCTTATTCTCCTCAGCACACAGCGCCATTTTCCTGCTCAGCTCCGCTGTGAGGAAGGCTCCCAGGACTCTCCCCTGCACTGCACTACAGAAACAGGGTAAAACAGAGAGGGGGGGCATTTTTTGGCGATATTTTGATATATTTAAGCTGCTATAAGGAACAACACTTATATAAGGTTGTTCCCATATATATTATAGCGCTTGGGTGTGTGCTGGCAAACTCTCCCTCTGTCTCCCCAAAGGGCTAGTGGGGTCCTGTCTTCGATAAGAGCATTCCCTGTGTGTCTGCTGTGTGTCGGTACGTGTGTGTCGACATGTATGAGGACGATGTTGGTGTGGAGGCAGAGCAATTGCCGATAATGGTGATGTCACCCCCCAGGGAGTCGACACCGGAATGGATTACGTGATAATGTCAGCACATTACAAAAATCAGTTGACGACATGAGACGGCCGGCAAACCAGTTAGTACCTGCCCAGGCGTCTCAGACACCGTCAGGGGCTGTAAAGCGCCCTTTACCTCAGTCGGTCGACACAGACCCAGACACAGACACTGAATCTAGTGTCGACGGTGATGAAACAAACGTATTTTCAAGTAGGGCCACACGTTATATGATCACGGCAATGAAGGAGGCTTTGCATATCTCTGATACTGCAAGTACCACAAAAAGGGGTATTATGTGGGGGGTGAAAAAACTACCTGTAGTTTTTCCTGAATCAGAGGAATTAAATGATGTATGTGATGAAGCGTGGGTTAACCCAGATAGAAAAGTGCTAATTTCAAAAAAGTTATTAGCATTATACCCTTTCCCGCCAGAGGTTAGGGCGCGCTGGGAAACACCCCCTAGGGTGGATAAGGCGCTCACACGCTTATCAAAACAAGTGGCGTTACCGTCTCCTGATACGGCCGCCCTCAGGGATCCAGCTGATAGGAGACTGGAAGCTACCCTAAAAAGTATATACACACATACTGGTGTTATACTGCGACCAGCCATCGCCTCAGCCTGGATGTGCAGTGCTGGGGTCGTCTGGTTGGATTCCCTGACTGAAAATATTGATACCCTGGATAGGGACAGTATTTTATTGACTATAGAGCAATTAAAGGATGCTTTCCTTTATATGCGAGATGCTCAGAGAGATATTTGCACTCTGGCATCGAGAGTAAATGCGATGTCCATATCTGCCAGAAGGAGTTTATGGACGCGACAGTGGTCAGGTGATGCGGATTCCAAACGACATATGGAAGTATTGCCGTATAAAGGGGAGGAATTATTTGGCGTCGGTCTATCGGATCTGGTGGCCACGGCAACTGCCGGAAAATCCACCTTTTTACCTCAGACCCCCTCCCAACAGAAAAAGACACCGTCTTTTCAGCCGCAGTCCTTTCGGTCCTATAAGAACAAGCGGACAAAAGGACAGTCATATCTGCCTCGGGGCAGAGGAAGGGGTAAGAGAGGGCAGCAAGCAGCCCCTGCCCAGGAACAGAAGCCCTCTCAGGGTTCTGCAAAGCCCTCAGCATGACGCTGGGGCCTTACAAGCGGACTCAGGAGCGGTGGGGGGTCGACTCAAGAATTTCAGCGCACAGTGGGCTTGCTCACAGGTGGACCCCTGGATCCTGCAGGTAGTATCTCAGGGTTACAGGTTGGAATTCGAGAAGTCTCCCCCTCGCAGGTTCCTAAAGTCTGCTTTGCCAACGTCTCCCTCAGACAGGGCGACGGTATTGGAAGCCATTCACAAGCTGTTTTCTCAGCAGGTGATAGTCAAGGTACCCCTCCTACAACAGGGAAAGGGGTATTACTCCACGCTATTTGTGGTACCGAAGCCGGACGGCTCAGTAAGACCTATTCTAAATCTGAAATCTTTGAACCTGTACATACAAAAATTCAAGTTCAAGATGGAGTCACTCAGAACAGTGATAGCGAATCTGGAAGAAGGGGACTTTATGGTGTCCCTGGACATAAAGGATGCTTACCTGCATGTCCCAATTTGCCCTTCACATCAAGGGTACCTCAGGTTCGTGGTGCAAAACTGTCATTATCAGTTTCAGACGCTGCCGTTTGGATTGTCCACGGCACCTCGGGTCTTTACCAAGGTAATGGCCGAAATGATGATTCTTCTGCGAAGAAGAGGCGTATTAATTATCCCTTACTTGGACGATCTCCTGATAAGGGCAAGGTCCAGAGAACAGCTGGAGGACGGAGTAGCACTAACCCGACTAGTGCTGCAACAACACGGGTGGATTCTGAATTTTCCAAAATCTCAGTTGACCCCGACGACACGTCTGCTGTTCCTGGGAATGATTCTGGACACGGTTCAGAAAAAGGTGTTTCTTCCGGAGGAGAAAGCCAGGGAGTTATCCGAACTTGTCAGGAACCTCCTAAAACCAGGTAAAGTGTCTGTGCATCAATGCACAAGAGTCCTGGGAAAGATGGTGGCTTCTTACGAAGCGATTCCATTCGGCAGATTCCACGCACGAACTTTTCAGTGGGATCTGCTGGACAAATGGTCCGGATCACATCTGCAGATGCATCAGCGGATAACCTTATCGCCACGGACAAGGGGGGAAGAAACTTCCAGGGAGTATGGTCAAGCCTGGAGATGTCTCTTCACATAAATATACTGGAGCTAAGAGCGATTTACAATGCTCTAAGTCTGGCAAAACCCCTGCTTCAGGGTCAGCCGGTGTTGATCCAGTCGGACAACATCACGGCAGTCGCCCACGTAAACAGACAGGGCGACACAAGAAGCAGGACAGCAATGGCAGAAGCTGCAAGGATTCTTCGCTGGGCGGAAGATCATGTGATAGCACTGTCAGCAGTATTCATTCCGGGAGTGGACAACTGGGAAGCAGACTTCCTCAGCAGACACGATCTACACCCGGGAGAGTGGGGACTTCATCCAGAAGTCTTCCACATGATTGTGAACCGTTGGGAAAAACCAATGGTGGATATGATGGCGTCCCGCCTCAACAAAAAACTGGACAGGTATTGCGCCAGGTCAAGAGACCCTCAGGCAATAGCTGTGGACGCTCTGGTAACACCGTGGGTGTTCCAGTCAGTGTATGTGTTCCCTCCTCTGCCTCTCATACCAAAAATACTGAGAATTATACGGCAAAAGGGAGTAAGAACGATACTAGTGGCTCCGGATTGGCCAAGAAGAACTTGGTACCCGGAACTTCAAGAGATGCTCACGGAGGATCCGTGGCCTCTACCTCTAAGACGGGACCTGCTTCAGCAGGGACCGTGTCTAATCCAAGACTTACCGCGGCTGCGTTTGACGGCATGGCGGTTGAACGCCGAATTCTAAGGGAAAAAGGCATTCCGGAAGAGGTCATTCCTACACTAGTAAAAGCCAGGAAGGAGGTGACTGCACAACATTATCACCGCATTTGGAGGAAATATGTTGCGTGGTGTGAGGCCAGGAAGGCCCCCACGGAGGAATTTCAACTGGGTCGATTCCTACATTTCCTGCAAACAGGATTGTCTATGGGCCTCAAATTGGGGTCCATTAAGGTTCAAATTTCGGCCCTGTCGATTTTCTTCCAGAAAGAATTGGCTTCAGTTCCTGAAGTCCAGACTTTTGTAAAAGGAGTACTACATATACAGCCCCCGGTTGTGCCCCCAGTGGCACCGTGGGATCTTAATGTAGTCTTGGATTTTCTCAAATCCCATTGGTTTGAGCCGCTCAAATCGGTGGAGTTGAAGTATCTTACATGGAAAGTAACCATGCTACTGGCCCTGGCTTCAGCCAGGAGAGTATCAGAATTGGCGGCTTTATCATATAAGAGCCCATATCTGATTTTCCATACGGACAGGGCAGAACTGCGGACGCGTCCTCATTTTCTGCCTAAGGTGGTGTCAGCGTTTCACCTGAACCAGCCTATTGTGGTGCCTGCGGCTACTAACGATTTGGAGGATTCCAAGTTGTTGGACGTGGTCCGGGCATTGAAAATATATATTTCAAGAACGGCGGGAGTCAGAAAGTCTGACTCACTGTTTATATTGTATGCACCCAACAAGATGGGTGCTCCTGCTTCTAAGCAGACGATTGCTCGTTGGATTTGTAGCACAATTCAACTTGCACATTCTGTGGCAGGCTTGCCACAACCTAAATCTGTCAAGGCCCATTCCACAAGGAAAGTGGGCTCATCCTGGGCGGCTGCCCGGGGGGTCTCGGCATTACAACTCTGCCGAGCGGCTACTTGGTCAGGGGCAAACACGTTTGCAAAATTCTACAAATTTGATACCCTGGCTGAGGAGGACCTTGAGTTCTCTCATTCGGTGCTGCAGAGTCATCCGCACTCTCCCGCCCGTTTGGGAGCTTTGGTATAATCCCCATGGTCCTGACGGAGTCCCCAGCATCCACTTAGGACGTTAGAGAAAATAAGAATTTACTTACCGATAATTCTATTTCTCGTAGTCCGTAGTGGATGCTGGGCGCCCATCCCAAGTGCGGATTGTCTGCAATACTTGTACATAGTTATTGTTACAAACAAATTTGGGTTGTTATTGTTGTGAGCCGTCTGTTCAGAGGCTCCTACGTTTGTCATACTGTTAACTGGGTTCAGATCACAAGTTATACGGTGTGATTGGTGTGGCTGGTATGAGTCTTACCCGGGATTCAATATCCTTCCTTATTGTGTACGCTCGTCCGGGCACAGTATCCTAACTGAGGCTTGGAGGAGGGTCATAGGGGGAGGAGCCAGTACACACCACCTAATCCTAAAGCTTTATTTTTGTGCCCTGTCTCCTGCGGAGCCGCTATTCCCCATGGTCCTGACGGAGTCCCCAGCATCCACTACGGACTACGAGAAATAGAATTATCGGTAAGTAAATTCTTATTATCACTACTGCAGCCGGACAGGTATATATTATATAATGACGGACCTGCTGGACACTGTCAGCTCAGCACTGCAGACTCCTAAAGTAAGCCACTAGTATCAAGAAGATAGAAAAAAAAAAAACACCACGGGTAGGTGGTATACAATTATGGATGGACGAGCGACTGCCGACACAGAGGTAGCTACAGCCGCGGACTACCGTACTGCGTCTGCTGCTAATATAGACTGGATGATAATGATATAAAAAATATATATATATCACTACTGCAGCCGGACAGGTATATATTATATAATGACGGACCTGCTGGACACTGTCAGCAGAATGCGTTTATAGAATAAAAACACCACACGACGAGTGTTTAACTTTTTCAGGCAGACAATCACAATATACTGGTGGTCAGTGGTCACTGGTCAGTCACACTGGCAGTGGCACTCTGGCAGCAAAAGTGTGCACTGTTAAAATATGTACTCCTGCTATAACTGCTCCCCAGTCTCCCCCACAATTAAGCTGTGTGAGCAGTGAGCACTCAGCACAGTCAGATATACAGTATTACATAGATGATGCAGCACACTGAGGCTGAGCACAGATATGGTATGTGACTGTGTCACACTGTGTATCGTTTTTTTTCAGGCAGAGAACGGATTAATTAAACTGGTGGTCACTGGTCACACTATCAGCAAGTAGTACTCCTAATATGCTCCCCAAAATTAGTAAATCAAGTGTCTCTACTACTCTCTAGTCTACTCTAAACGGAGAGGACGCCAGCCACGTCCTCTCCCTATCAATCTCAATGCACGTGTGAAAATGGCGGCGACGCGCGGCTCCTTATATAGAATCCGAGTCTCGCGATAGAATCCGAGCCTCGCGAGAATCCGACAGCGGGATGATGACGTTCGGGCGCGCTCGGGTTAACCGAGCAAGGCGGGAAGATCCGAGTCTGCCTCGGACCCGTGTAAAAAGCGTGAAGTTCGGGGGGGTTCGGTTTCCGAGAAACCGAACCCGCTCATCACTACCTAATAGCACCATTAGCATCTTCCATCATAGTTACTACCCCATATTACAGCATCCAACAATCACTTTCAGCAGTGAATAGACAAGCTTTTGTTCCCTGCTGGGCTGCCTGTGTCTTGCACTCTCATTGCAACTCAGAGCAATTCAAAGTTGGAAAACAGCAATCTGTTTAATATAATATGTAGAATTCTATGTTGATTAAATGTACATTATTGTATGATAACTGTAAAAACAAAGTAAATATGCCACACAGGAGTGCCCCCAGGTCATAATATGTTTGCCCATTAATGGAGCTCTAGTTTATTTTATGTCCCATTGCAATATGTTTTCACACCACAAGATGGCGTGTGTGTCAGTATGCTTTTAACGTGTTTATGAAAGGAATGTGCCTTATATGGTAACGGTTTAAGGCATACTTGCCTACTTTTGAAAACTAGTTTCAGGGAGATTCCAGGTGGCAGCAGAATGCGCCGTGCAGGGGTGTGTCGAGCTCCGCCCAAGGGGTGTGTCTAGTTCCGCCTATGGGTGTATTTATTGCAAGCAGGGGTGTGTCCTGCAATGGCAGGTGAAAACTATAGTACAAAAAGCAGCAAAAAAAAGAATTAGAAAAAAAGCAACAATATAAGTGCAAGATACATTAAGTGACTGAGAAAACCAAAATCTATATACACTGGTGCGGGATTTTATATATATATATATATATATATATATATATGTATATACATACACACACACACACACATTATGCCACACGGTGTGAGCTGAAATTCACATATGCCACACAGTATGAGCCGAAATTCACATTAAGCTACACAGTATGAGCCACAATCCACACGGAATGAGCCAAAATTCAGGGACAGGGAGACTGACAGCAGGGACATACAGTAGGGACAGGTAGAGTGACAGAGAGACAGGAAGAGACATAGGGAGAGGACAGCAAAGACATACAGTAGGGAGAGAGAAAGGCAGCAGGGTAAGATTGGTTAATGAGCGGAGGAGTGTGTGGTCGGCGGTGTGGAGGATGAGGAGGCTGTGGTCATCGACGGTGCAGAGGAGGCGGCTGTGGGCGGCAGTGCGGAGGAGGAGGCTGAGGGCAGCGACCTTCGAGGTAGCTATGGTCCACCTATGACCGCCACTATTTCAAATCTGCCACAGACCAGCAGTCAATCAGGAGTGGCTGCTCCTGATTGGCTGCTGGTTCAAGAGCTCCAATTTGCGCGTTAATAGTGACGAATTTGAAAAGATGCGGCAGTCAGTGCTCGAAGTGCCGGTATGCCATACCAGTGTATACCGGCCCACTTTCAGCACTGTGTGTGTGTGTATACATACACCCACTACACCCACTACACCCACATACACATTACACCTAGTACATACAGCACCAGAATACATTGCATTATGCACTGCCCCCTCCCACTTATTACACCCAGCACATTACATTATACACAACCCCCTCCCCCATACTACACCCAGCACATTACATTATACACACCCCTCCCCCATATTACACCCAGCACATTACATTATACGCAACTCACCCATATTACACCCAGCACATTACATTATACGCAACTCACCCATACTACACCCAGCACATTACATTATACACACCCCTCCCCCATATTACACCCAGCACATTACATTATACGCAACTCACCCATATTACACCCAGCACATTACATTATACACAACCCCCTCCCCCATATTACACCCAGCTCACATCATACACAGTCCCATACCCCATATTACACCCAGCTCCTCATCATACACAGCCCCATACTACACCCAGCACATTACATTACACACAGCCCCCCTCCCCATATTACACCCAGCATATTACACACAGTCCCCCTCCCCCATATTACACCCAGCACATTACACACAGTCCCCCTCCCCCATATTACACCCAGCACCTTACACACAGTCCCCCTCCCCATATTACACCCAGCACATTACACACAGTCCCCCTTCCCCATATTACACCCAGCACATTACACACAGCAAACACCACCCCCCTCCCCCATATTACACCCAGCACATTACACACAGTCCCCCTCCCCCATATTACACCCAGCACCTTACACACAGTCCCCCTCCCCCATATTACACCCAGCACATTACACACAGTCCCCCTTCCCCATATTACACCCAGCACATTACACACAGCAAACACCACCCCCCTTCCCCATATTACACCCAGCACATTACACACAGCAAACACCACCACCCTCCCCCATATTACACCCAGCACAGGGGCGGAACTGTGGGAGGCAGTGGAGTCGGCTGCCGCCGGGCTCCTGGCCACAAGGGGGCGCATCTCCTCCACTGTCTCCCGCAGCCTGAGAACTGCGCTGCTATTGCAGATGGAGGAGCTGTGTCAGTGACACGGAAGCTGCCTCCTGTAGAGAGAGATGGCACTGGCTGCAGCTAGGGGGAGCTCCAGAGCACAGCTCCTCCCGGGCCCTTAGTAAGCCAGCCGAGGGAAGCTCAGAACTCTCTGCTCCTCCATGCTCTGGATGATAGCCAAAGGTATGCACTGTGTGAGTGGTGGGGGAGAGGTGTATTTGGGGGGGAAGTACTGTGTTTTGTGTGTGCTTGTTTTTAAGTGAGGTGTGTGTGTTTTTAAGGAAAGTTGTACATTCAAGTAAAAGAGGCATGTGTGATGTGTGTGTGAGAGTGGCATGTGTGTGAGAGGCATGTATGTGTATGTAAGTGAGAGGCATATGTGTGTGTGTGTGTGAGGCATGTGTATGTAAGTGGGAGGCATGTGTATGTAAGTGAGAGGCATGTGTGTGTGTGTGTGTGTGTGTGTGTGTGTGTGTGTGTGTGTGTGTGTGTGTGTGTGAGAGGCATGTGTATGTAAGGGGCCCTACACACTAGGCGATGCGCCACCAAGGTGCCCGACGGCCGATACGGCCGACGAGCGACCCGGCGGCGGGGGGGCAGTGACGGGGGGAGTGAAGTTTCTTCACTCCCCCCGTCACTCGGCTCCGTAGACTTGCAGGCAAATATGGACGATCTCGTCCATATTGGCCTGCATGCACAGCCGACATGGCCCCAGCGATGAACGAGCGCGGGGCCGCACATCGTTCATCGCTGGGGACTCCACACTGCACGATATGAACGATATCTCGTTCATTAATGAACAAGATCGTTCATATCGTGCAGTGAAATCGCTATGTGTGTAGGGCCTATAAGTGAGAGGCATGTGTATGTAAGTGAGAGGCATGTGTATATGAGAGGCACGTGTATGTGAGAGGCACTTGTGTGAGAGGTGTGTGTAAGTGAGAGGCACGTGTGTGAGAGGTGTGTGTAAGTGAGAGGCATGTGTATGTAAGTGAGAGGCGTGTGTGTTTAAGTGAGACGTGTGTGAGTGTTTAAGTGAATGAGGCGTTTGTGTTTTTTTTAATATATATCTAGTGTTCACGCTAGGTGTCTGCCCCTTTTTTAGACAGCTGAATCCCGCCCTGCCCGTTTTTGTGCGCCCTGCCGCCCCGCCGTTTGCTGCCTGCCGGACCCCTCCACGTCGGCCAGCCGTGCGCCGCCAGACCCGGTACGTACATGAGAGTCCCCCTGGGCTAAATTAACCTTGTAAGTATTTTGCAGCTGTAAACATTAATCTCAGTGCTCTCTACCTGGTGCAATGTATCTCAGTGCTCTCTACCTGGTGCAGTGTGCCTCAGTGCTCTCTACCTGGTGCAGTGTGCCTCAGTGCTCCCTACCTGGTGCAGTGTGCCTCAGTGCTCCCTACCTGGTGCAGTGTTCCTGAGTGCTCTCTACCTGGTGCAGTGTGCCTCAGTGCTCTCTACCTGGTGCAGTGTGCCTCAGTGCTCTCTACCTGGTGCAGTGTGCCTCAGTGCTCCCTACCTGGTGCAGTGTGCCTCAGTGCTCCCTACCTGGTGCAGTGTGCCTGAGTGCTCTCTACCTGGTGCAGTGTGCCTCAGTGCTCTCTACCTGGTGTAGTGTGCCTCAGTGCTCTCTACCTGGTGCAGTGTGCCTCAGTGCTCTCTACCTGGTGCAGTGTGCCTCAGTGCTCCCTACCTGGTGCAGTGTGCCTCAGTGCTCCCTACCTGGTGCAGTGTGCCTCAGTGCTCCCTACCTGGTGCAGTGTGCCTGAGTGCTCTCTACCTGGTGCAGTGTGCCTCAGTGCTCTTTACCTGGTGCAGTGTGCCTCAGTGCTCTCTGCCTGGTGCAGTGTGCCTCAGTGCTCTCTACCTGGTGCAGTGTGCCTCAGTGCTCTCTACCTGGTGCAGTGTGCCTCAGTGCTCTCTACCTGGTGCAGTGTGCCTCAGTGCTCTTTACCTGGTGCAGTGTGCCTCAGTGCTCTCTGCCTGGTGCAGTGTGCCTCAGTGCTCTCTACCTGGTGCAGTGTGCCTCAGTGCTCTCTACCTGGTGCAGTGTGCCTCAGTGCTCTCTACCTGGTGCAGTGTGCCTCAGTGCTCTCTACCTGGTGCAGTGTGCCTCAGTGCTCTCTACCTGGTGCAGTGTGCCTCAGTGCTCTCTACCTGGTGCAGTGTGCCTCAGTGCTCTCTACCTGGTGCAGTGTGCCTCAGTGCTCCCTACCTGGTGCAGTGTGCCTCAGTGCTCCCTACCTGGTGCAGTGTGCCTCAGTGCTCCCTACCTGGTGCAGTGTGCCTGAGTGCTCTCTACCTGGTGCAGTGTGCCTCAGTGCTCTTTACCTGGTGCAGTGTGCCTCAGTGCTCTCTGCCTGGTGCAGTGTGCCTCAGTGCTCTCTACCTGGTGCAGTGTGCCTCAGTGCTCTCTACCTGGTGCAGTGTGCCTCAGTGCTCTCTACCTGGTGCAGTGTGCCTCAGTGCTCTTTACCTGGTGCAGTGTGCCTCAGTGCTCTCTGCCTGGTGCAGTGTGCCTCAGTGCTCTCTACCTGGTGCAGTGTGCCTCAGTGCTCTCTACCTGGTGCAGTGTGCCTCAGTGCTCTCTACCTGGTGCAGTGTGCCTCAGTGCTCTCTACCTGGTGCAGTGTGCCTCAGTGCTCTCTACCTGGTGCAGTGTGCCTCAGTGCTCTCTACCTGGTGCAGTGTGCCTCAGTGCTCTCTACCTGGTGCAATGTGTCTCAGTGCTCTCTACCTGGTGCAATGTATCTCAGTGCTCTCTACCTGGTGCATTGTGCCTCAGTGCTCTTTACCTGGTGCAATGTGTCTCAGTGCTCTCTACCTGGTGCAATGTGCCTCAGTGCTCCCTACCTGACGCAATGTGTATAATGTGCTCTATCTGACGCAATATGTATAACGTGCTCTACCTGGCGCAGTGTGTATAGGAGGTTCTAACTGGTGCAATGTGTATTAGGGGCACTACCTTCCCCACGAAACAACGCCCCTAGATTTTTGCTGCGCACCTTCGGTGCGCACTGTCCATGTTTTGGCCATAGGAATGGGAGCACCAAGCATTATAGTATGTACCTAAGTTTGCCCATCTAACTTAAAAATGTGCCCTCCCGAATGAAAAATGTGCCCTCCCCGTGATCAGCACCCTGCCCTAAAAAAAAATACCACAGTGAACACTAATTATATTGGCACACCGCTGCGCCAAAGCATCTCCATGGAGACCTGGCGGGTGAGGGAGCACTGTAGGTGTACTATAATGGTATGCTGGTGTCTGTTTTATTGTAATGACTGACTTGGAGTGCGTCCACTTTCTATGTGTATCTATATTACTATTGGGAAAGGTACCTGAGCACGCTGCTACTGTTCACCCTGGGTGCCGGATAGCTACATATGGTATGTGTGTGTATGTGTAGGGGGGCACCAAAATGTATCATGCCTCCGGGCGACTAGGACGAACTTACGCCACTGACCCAGCACATTACATGATACACAACCCCCTCCCCCATATTACACCCAGCTCCACATCATACACAGCCCCCTCCCCCATATTACACCCAGCTCACATATTACGCCCAGCTCCACATCTACACAGCCCCCTCCCCCATATTACACCCAGCTCACATATTACACCCAGCTCCACATCATACACAGCCCCCTACCCCATATTACACCCAGTCAGTGCCACATTACATTCCCCCCACTACACACAGCAGTCACCTGGCTACGTTGTTCCTTCCTCTTAGGAGCAGACTGGAGGACAGTGTGGGAAGGCAGCAGTGAGAGCCGAGGAGCAGAGAGAGAGGTCAGCTTCTGCTGCTGCTGGCCTCATACACGCAGCTCTCTCTCAGTCTGAGTGTGGTGGGAGGGGCCAGCCACAGAAAGCACACCCCTGATTGAGACTGCTTCCTTGTCACTGTGCAGTGTGCCTAGCAAGACGGACTGTGCCGCCCCCGAAGTCTCCCGTGCAGGTGCTGGGCCCTCCGGACTTGCGCATGCGCAGTGCTGATTTTCGGTGAGGACCCTGAAAATCCGGGGGGCTGGCAAGTTTTGCGGGGCAGCGGGAGGCTCACTTAAAAATCGGGAGCCTCCCGCTGAATGCGGGAGGGTAGGCAAGTCTGGTTTAAGGGGACTATTTATCAAATAATATTTACACGATATTCCCTAATTTTACCAAGCTACAGGATGCAGAGTATTCCTGAGTTTGGCAGCGGCAGCTATCACCATGTAGCCTATAGCCTAAATTTCTTTATAATTACAGGGAGGAGGGCAGGGCCGGTGCAAGGTTTCTCGGCACTCTAGGCAAAACTTAAGTCTACCCCCCCCCCCCTCCTCATTCACGTTACATTACAATAGTGCCTCCTATTGATGTTACATCACACAATAGTGCCCCTTATTCACGTTAGATCACACAGTAGTGCCTCTTATTCACATTACACCACAGTAGAGCCCATTTACATTACACAGTCCATTCATGTCCTGCCACACAGTAATAGTGCCCATTATAACACAATATGTCATACAGTAATGCTACTTATGGATTTTGCCACACAGTAATGCCCCTTATACATTTTGCCACACAATAGTAATGCCCCTTATACATTATGCCACATTGGCTCGTGGATGGCTCCAGATTTAAAATTATGGTGTTGTTGTCTCTGACATGGCTGTGTGTACTGGCCAGTGCATCACCTGTAAACAGTTGGCGCGTAAAACAAAAATGTGGTCCTGTACTGGAGCAAAAACGCTAATATATATATATATATATATATATATATATATATATATATATATATATATACATACAACCTTTTTATAATACAGTAAATCCGTTTCATGAAAAGTGACTGCCTATTATGTTTTTTTCTTTAGTTATAGTTGCAAATGCTAGTTACACCCGTGTGTGTGTGTGTGTGTGTGTGTGTGTGTGTGTGTGTGTGTGTGTGTGTGTGTACATATATATATATATATATATATATATATTTATTTATTTATTTGTGTCACGTATCCCCTTTCCTGTTTATAGAAATGTTAAAAAAAAAATTATATATATGTCTGTTGGGGTGATTAACAGAAAATATATAAGGGGGTCCACAAGATGATACTATATATATATAAATTATATATGTACATGCTCAAGTTCAGAATCTGGTATTCCTATTACATGTCTATGTGGATAGTGAAACCCAGTGTCATAGTGGTCACCCACTGTAGTAGAACCCCTTATACTATCTAGTACTGGTGCCCCTTTCACCTTATAGCACACGGTACGAGCTGAAATTCACATTATAGCACACGTTACGAGCCGAAATTCACATTATAGCACACTGAATGAGCCAAAATTCACATTATAGCACACTAAGGGGGTCATTCCGAGTTGTTCGCTCTGTAATTTTCTTCGCATCGCAGCGATTTTCCGCTAACTGCGCATGCGCAATGTTCGCACTGCGACTGCGCCAAGTAAATTTGCTATGCAGTTAGGTATTTTACTCACGGCATTACGAGGTTTTTTCTTCGTTCTGGTGATCGTAATGTGATTGACAGGAAGTGGGTGTTTCTGGGCGGAAACTGGCCGTTTTATGGGAGTGTGTGAAAAAACGCTACCGTTTCCGGGAAAAACGCGGGAGTGGCTGGAGAAACGGAGGAGTGTCTGGGCGAACGCTGGGTGTGTTTGTGACGTCAAACCAGGAACGACAAGCACTGAACTGATCGCACTGGCAGAGTAAGTCTCGAGCTACTCAGAAACTGCACAGAGAAGTCTTTTCGCAATATTGCGAATCTTTCGGTCGCAATTTTGAGAAGCTAAGATTCACACCCAGTAGGTGGCGGCTTAGCGTGTGCAAAGCTGCTAAAAGCAGCTTGCGAGCGAACAACTCGGAATGACCCCCTAAATGAGCCAAAATTCACATTATAGCACACTGAATGAGCCGAAATTCACATTATAGCACAATTCACATTATAGCACACTGAATGAGCCGAAATTCACAAATTCACATTGTAGCACACTGAATGAGCCGAAATTCACATTGTAGCACACTGAATGAGCCGAAACTCACATTGTAGCACACTGAATGAGCCGAAACTCACATTGTAGCACACTGAATGAGCCGAAACTCACATTGTAGCACACTGAATGAGCCGAAATTCACATTGTAGCGCACTGAATGAGCTGAAATTCACATTGTAGCACACTGAATGAGCCAAAATTCACCTTGTAGCACACTGAATGAGCCGAAATTCACATTGTAGAACACTGAATGAACTGAAATTGTGACAGCAGGGACAGCCAGAGTGACAGCAAGGACAGGAAGAGAGAGAGTGACGACAGGGAGAGAGAGTGATGACGGGGAGAGAGAGTAATGACAGGGAGAGAGAGAATGACGACAGGGAGAGAGAGAGTGATGACGGTGACAGCAGGGAGAGAGAGAGTGACGACAGTGACAGCAGGAAGAGAGAGAGTGACGACAGTGACAGCAGGGAGAGAGAGAGTGAAAGTAGGGACAGTAACGACAGGGAGAGAGGGTGACAGCAGGGGAATATTACCTGACTGTGGTCGGCGGAAGCACCCATGGGCAGCGGCGGTGATAAGGAGGCCTTTGGTGCAGTGAGGTCCCTCTGATCGCCATTTGTTGTGGGTGTGCGGTGGGCGGCTGATGGCTGGCGGCGGTGAGCGGCTGGTGGCAGTGAGTGGTGGGCGGCTGGCCAGGGACGTAAGTTAATACCAGACGCCCGGAGGCGAAAAAGATCATATTGCCCCCCCCCACTCGGCCCAGTTCAGGTATACACACAAAGCCACATATACACGCATACATATATAAAAACACACACCCAGCCACATTTACACACAGCCATATATACACACACACACATTATACCACTTATACACACATAGACACACACACATAGCCACATATCTACATACTCACAGTCACACACACGCAGCCACATTTACACACACACACACACACACACACACACACACACACACACACGTCCCCACACTGACACTCTCCTCCATCAGTTCCATCTTATCAGTTGACGGGCAGCTGTGGTGTCAGCATGTGGGAGCCGGAAACGGGTAGCTGCGCTGTGTGACGGGAGCCGGCCATCCGTGATCCGGAAGACTGAGCTGGGCAGCTGCGCTGTCAGGGGGACGGGAGCTGAGCAGCCGTGGGGTGTCATGCGGGAGCCGGGCTGGCGGCGGTGGGCGGCTGTGAGCTAGTACAGCGCTCTACACAGCCGGCGATCAGGGACAGGAGCACAATGTGCAGCAGGATGGCCATTTCCCTCGCCTCCTGCTGCACATTTTCATTTCCAGGTCAGTGGAAGAAGTGGCGGTATACCATACCGCTGTATACCGCCCCACTTCGACCACTGTGTGTATGTGTATATATATATATATATATATATATATACAGTATATATATTATATATATATATAAATGTAATATATAGTAGCATTTTGTGAGCACCCTTACAGATTTTCTGTCAATCATCCCCACCCCTTATATATGTTGTGCCTACCACCCTGCCCCTCCCCCCTCCTTTATATAAATTATACCCATTAACCCTTATGTAGTTTAAGATCAAGATGCCATACACAGTTTTTACATACTTCTTTTGCTGATAGTGGCTGGGACTGTCTTTGCTGTGCGGTTCCATGGCAGCACTGCGTCGCTCCTCTCTATACACTGAACAATCAGGGGCAGGAGGTGGAGCGTGCCCGGGACAGGCAAAACACAAGGGAAGGAGCCAGGAGCAGGTGGGCGGCCAGCTGCTGGTGGTCAGTGGCGGTTCTTGCCACGGGCAAGCAGGACTTTTGCCCGGGGCGCCGCCTTCCGGAGGGCGCTGGCGCCATCCGGAGGGCGCCGCACCGTGGCAAGATCCGCCACTGCTGCCCGCTGTGTCCCCCGTCCGCCTCCGCTGCCCGCTGCCGTCCCCGTGCTCGGCGCCTCCTGTGAAGGGAACTAGACGCTATGCGTCTAGTTTCCCTTCGTGGAGAGTAACTGCTGAGCGGTGCGCGATGACGTCATCGCGCACCGCACAGCAAAGGTCCTCTCCAAGAAGGGAACTAGACGCATAGCGTCTAGTTTCTCTTCGTGGAGAGGACCTTTTGCTGTGCGGTGCGCGATGACGTCATCGCGCACCGCTCAGCATTCAAGCGGCGCTTTCAATGTACAGGGGGCGTGACTCACCACGCCCCCTGTATTAGGCCACGCCCCTTTCCTGCCCGGGGCGCTCTGCGCCCTTGAACCGGCACTGCTGGTGGTAAACGGCGTCCGCTGAGGGAGCATGGAAGGCTGGGGGCAGCGATCAGACCTTCCTGCCTATGGCTGCAGGGGGAGGAGGGAGAGGACGATGCTGCTGCCTGCCCGGACTTTAGGACACAGAAGCATCGCGCAGCTTTTCCTGCTTGTTGTCTGGACCGCCAGCAGAGGGGGCGCGGCAGACGTCAGTGGCCGGGCCGGGTTTGAGGCCGGGGTTGAGGGTGACTGATTGTGGTGGCTGCGGTCGCCTAGACCCGCACTGCAGCCACCGCTAGCCAGCCCAGCACAATATGATTTTTAAATAAACTAATTCCGGAGGAGCGTGCCGCCCTCCAATGGCTGACGCCCATAGGCAGCTGCCTAAAACTGCCTAATGGTAGCGCCGGCCCTGGAGGAGGGTCCGAATGGCCGTATCACACGTCAGCAGGCCGTGCATGCGCAGGAGTCCTGCTGATGCGGCCACTTCATTCCAAGCACATTAAAGGAGTGGGTCCTTTTGAAGCCCCTTTCCCTGTACGTGCCGTTCAGAGGCGGATTGGCCATAGGGTTTACAGGGAAGATTCCCGGGGGGGCCGACGCAACCGTGGGGCCTGTTTTGTTTGAGGACATGTGGTCCTTTTTATAGACATAATGAATAAGATGCAAAATAATTTGCATATATGAAAATGACCAGGGCCGGCTCCAGGCCTACTAGCACCCTGAGCGAGAAAATGTAAAAGCGCCCCCCAACCCCTATGCCTTAGGCGCGTGGGCTTCGGGGGAAATGGGTGTGGCCTCTTGGGAAAGTGGGCGTGGCCTCGTAACTTTATATTATCAAACTATAAATAAATATATTTTCACACCCCCTCTATGCACACAATTAGCAGCCTTACACAGAACAGCCACAGTAGTGTTCCTTACACACAATGTCTCCAGTGTAGTGCCAGATACACATAATGTGCAGTGCCAGATAGACATGATATACCCCCAGCAGTGCCAGCTACACATGACATGCCCCGCAGCAGTGCCAGCTACACATGACATGCCCCGCAGCAGTGCCAGCTACACATGACATGCCCCGCAGCAGTGCCAGCTACACATGACATGCCCCACAACAGTGCCAGCTACACACAATATGCCCCCCAGCAGTGCCAGCTACACATGATAGTGTTCACGGTTTAGGGCAGGGTGCTGATCACAAGGAGGGCACATTTTTAAGTTAGGAGGGCAAAATGCTGTACATACTGTAATGCTTGGTGCTCCTCCACCCACATGCAGAAGTAGGGACAGTGCGCGCCGAAGGCGCGCACAAAAATTTAGGGGCGTTGCTTCGTGGGGAAGGTGCATGACCACATAATAGTGGCAATTCACACTACACCACATAGTAGTGCAGCTAATACACATTGAACCAGGTAGAACCTCCTATACACTTTGCGCCAGGCAGAGCACGTTAGACACATTGCCTAGCCACAGACGCCTAGTAGATACACTACATGATATGCCCCCCAGCAGTGCCAGCTACACGTGACATGCCCCCCAGCAGTGCCAGCTACACGTGACATACCCCCCAGCAGTGCCAGCTACACGTGACATGCCCCCCAGCAGTGCCAGATACATAAATGGCCACACAGTGCAGATATGCCCCCAGTGCCAGATACATAAATGCCCCCACAATGCCAGATACATAAATGCCCCCACAATGCCAGATACATAAGTGCCCCCATAGTGCCAGATACATAAATGACCCCACAGTGCAAGATACATAAGTGCCCCCACAGTGCCAGATACATAAGTGCCCCCACAGTGCCAGATACATAAGTGCCCCCACAGTGCCAGATACATAAGTGCCCCCACAGTGCCAGATACATCAATGACCCCACAGTGCCAGATACATAAGTGCCCCCACAGTGCCAGATATATCAATGACCCCACAGTGCCAGATACATAAATGCCCCCAGTGCCACAAAACATAAATGCCCCCACAGTGCCAGATACATAAGTGCCCCCACAGTGCCAGATACATAAATGCCCCCCGTGCCACAAAACATAAAAGCCCCCACAGTGCAGATATGCCCCCACAGTGCCAGATACATAAATGCCCCCAGTGCCAGAAACATAAATGCCCCCACAGTGCAGATATGCCCCCACAGTGCCAGATACTTAAATGCCCCCTGTGCAGATATGCCCCCACAGTGCCAGATACATAAATGCCCCCCGTGCCACAAAACATAAAAGCCCCCACAGTGCAGATATGCCCCCACAGTGCCAGATACATAAATGCCCCCACAGTGCAGATATGCCCCCACAGTGCCAGATACATAAATGCCCCCAGTGCAGATATGCCCCCACAGTGCCAGATACATAAATGCCCCCAGTGCAGATATGCCCCCACAGTGCCAGATACATAAATGCCCCCCATGCCACAAAACATAAATGCCCCCACAATGCAGATATGCGCCCACAGTGCCAGATACATAAATGCCCCCAGTGCCAGAAACATAAATGCCCCCACAGTGCAGATATGCCCCCACAGTGCCAGATACATAAATGCCCCCCGTGCCACAAAACATAAAAGCCCCCACAGTGCAGATATGCCCCCACAGTGCCAGATACATAAATGCCCCCAGTGCCAGAAACATAAATGCCCCCACAGTGCAGTTATGCCCCCACAGTGCCAGAAACATAAATGCCCCCACAGTGCCAGAACATTAACGCCCTCACAGTGCAGCTATGACTCCACAGTGCCAGATATTCACTTACATGTCACTGCGGTGCTGGGAGCCGGGAGGGGGAGTACTGCTGTGGGCGCGGGCGGGTGGGCGGACGGATGAACACTTCTGTATGCGCGCTATGCGCGCTGCGCGGCGCCGGCGTCTAACGTCAGACGCCGGCGCCGCACAGCGCGCTGCATAGCGCGCACAGAAGCGGCCGGAACACTGAATGAAGGCTGGCTCCAGGCAGGAATATGGGTGGCGCCCCGCGCGGCCGCTCTAGTCGAACATGCCTGGAGCCGGCCCTGAAAATGACTTTGCCACTTAGCCTGTGATGCAGATGATCTAGTGTATGCTCTGTCTGCCTGCTTGGCTGACATATAAGATTGAGTGAATAGTTATTGGGATACAGTTGGTGTAATAAGCAAGAAAATATATCTTTCTAAAGAATGATATAGTTTCCTAAATTCTGACTGTGTATCATATAATGTGCTCATAATATTTAATTTTATTTATTTTTAACTCCCCCCTTGATGCTGGACATGCCCACTATCTGGAAAGTCTTGGGGGGAGGGTGCTGCTGCCATGGCCCATGGCTAGACCTTACACCTCTGGTGCTGCCCATGTGGGGCCACTAGTACAAATTTTTCCAGGGCCGTTTTTTGTTCCCAATCCGCCCCTGGTGACGTTTGATATATTCAGGCAGTATATAATTTCTTTTTGCAGCAAGTAATAGGCCCTACACACTGGGCGATATTACTGAAAGATATGAACAATCTCATTCATTAATGCATGAGATACCGTTCATATCTTTCAGTGTGTAGACACCAACGATGAACGATGCGTGGCCCCGCGCTCGTTCATCGCTGGTATCCCGTCGCCTGTGCATGCAGGCCATAGGCGTGCGCAGGGGGGGTGCCTGGTGCGCACAGGCACGCCCTAATGTCCAGCACCCCGATCTCACATGCCTGATGCAGTGATCGCCAAGCAGGCTGATTACTGTCCCCTCTGCGCTGCACCCTGTCAGGACTGCATTACTGACTGGACGCCTGGGTTAATCAAGGGTGCCACTGCCACCGGCTTTCAAACTCCCGGCTCCACCTCCATGTACAAAAACAGCGTTATGTGACGTGATGACGTCATGCTACTCGCACGCCCACCCGCCACACACCCACCTCTTTCCTTCTATGCTATGCCAAAGCCAGCCACTGATGAGGATCAGCATGCAGCCAGCGTTCCTCTTAGGAAGACCAATTCAATACTGGCAGACGGTCAGCAGCAGAATTGACACGTCACTCGTTTTTCCAGCAGCAGCAGTACTAGTCTGTGACAGTGAGTGGCTGACTTGTAAGTAAGCTGCTGCAGCTTGCAGGGGAAAGAGAGGGGGAGCCAGACCAGGCTGAGGAGGAGCAGTGTAATTGCAGTGAGTGCCATCAGGGGTGTTTGTTTGGTGCACACCACAACATCTGACAATGCATCTGCTTTATTAGGATTGGTACAAAGGTGGATATTTTATATTGCGTTGACCATCAATAGATGGTGCTAGACACGCCCAAAAGGCGGTGCTAGACACACCCCTCCAATGGTGCACCCCCTAATAAAATGTGCTGTGCACGCCTATGATGCAGGCCAATATGGACGATCTCGTCCATATTTGCCTGCACTTCTATGGAGCCGGGTGACGGGGGGAGTGAAGAAACTTCACTCCCCCCGTCACTGCCCCCTCCCCTCCATGGGGGGGGGGGAGGGGGGGTCACCCGTCGGCCGTATCCGCCGTCGGGCAGCTCGGCGGCGGATCGCTCAATATGTAGGGCCCTTAACAGTGATAAGAGCTTACAATTATTGAGTCTAAAACCTGATAATTGATAAAGATGCTGATAAATCTATTAGCATAATTAGCTAGAGACAAGGATGCCACAGACTTGGTAGCTGGTACTTAGGAGTAGGAAAGCATGCTTGCAGGCATTGTGATCTGGGAAGCCATACTACTAACATCCGTCATGTTCTATGCTGTACATCAGGGAGGGTAGGATGGTTAGTAGGTTGGAGGAGCTTTTAAACTAGGAGCCTGGGGGGAGGGTTTAGCTAGAAACTATGGGTCATGCAGCGAGTATAGTAGGGATGGTGGTAGTGAGATAAAAGGGGGTGGAGAAGGGGGGAGGGAAAGTCCAGCCGGTAAGGGTATTTACATGGGTTCTAATAAGGGTGTTAAGAAAGGTATTGCTAAAGCATTAAATAACAATTATGTGTCATCATTACAGACTATAGAAAATGTTGTACGGGACTTAAGGGAAAATACTTATGTCAGGGCAGTGAATTTAGACGGGAACATTGGGTTGACCCAAGAGAAAAGTAAGGTGGGCAATACTAAGTACGGTGGGGTTGGAGAGGGAGCGAGAAGGACAGTCTGTATCAGTAACTCTACGGATGCACTAGTTAACCAGGATGGGAAATCTTTAGGAAAACAAACAAAGGAACCGATAAACTGTATGCTTGCAAACACAAGAAGTCTAGCAGGTAAAATGGGGGAATTGGAATTGTTAGCATCAAAGGCTGAGTATGACATTATAGGTATTACAGAAACATGGTGGGACGACTCTCATGACTGGGTTGCTAACTTGGAGGGGTATTCTCTTTTCAGGAGGGACAGGGCTAACAAAAGAGGAGGAGGTGTATGTCTTTATGTTAAACCATCACTTAAACCATACCTAAAGGAGGTTATCTATGAGGAGATTGGCGATAATGTGGAGTCACTATGGGTTGAAATCTCAAGTGGGGGAATTGATGCAAAAAAACTAGTCATAGGCATGTGCTACTGTCGAAGTCGAAAAATATTGCAATACACACATCACGTACAAACTACACACAGATGGCCTCCGTGCGCGTACTTGTTCTGCCGTGCGTGCGCATATTCGCAATTTGCGTATGGCCGCTCCCGCGGTCCTGCGCATTAGCGCGTGGTATGAGTATTTACGGTAGTGTTTGTAGTCGCATGGAAAAGCCATAAAAACACATCACATATTTAATCCAAATAGTGCACAATGTACACATAGGGGGTAATTCCAAGATGATCGCAGCAGGAATTCTGTTAGCAATTGGGCAAAACCATGTGCACTGCAGGGGAGGCAGATATAACATGTGCAGAGAGAGTTAGATTTGGGTGTGGTGTGTTCAATCTGCAATCTAATTTGCAGTGTAAAAATAAAGCAGCCAGTATTTACCCTGCACAGAAATAAAATAACCCACCCAAATCTAACTCTCTCTGCACATGTTATATCTGCCTCCCCTGCAGTGCACATGGTTTTGCCCATCTGCTAAAAAATTTCCTGCTGCGATCAACTTGGAATTACCCCCATAGTCTCCCTGCATCACACCAGCAAGTTACAACAGTTTAAATGGTATCAGAACAAAGGGATTCACCTTTACAGGATAGGAGGGGAAAGAACAAGGCTATAAGGTGGTGTTTGGTATCCAGCTGTAGAAGATCGCATGCTCCTGCGAATAGTTATGCGCAGGAGCAGAATATAAATATAAACTGTATTTACTGTACATTTGTTATGCGGCGGGAACCCAGAGGAGACCACCTGCAAGTGCACCTGGAACAGACATCGCCCACCTATTCAAACCAACCTATGACCTCTCCTGTACTGTAAATGACCATCCCTGTGTCCAATGGACAAAGATTACAGTATCCATTGTGTTAGGTTTTGTAATATTGTATAAAAGAGCCAGCTGCATGCCAGGTCAAAGACAGACTCTGAAGGTCATCTACCTTGATGACTGAGGAGTCAGGACCAGACTGGGAAGCGCAGGCGAAACCAAACACTTATGTACCATTGACTGTAGCCATTATTGTATTGTATTGTACTGTATTGTTTATATTGTTACCCCCTGCAAGTAAAGAACCGTTGGTGGGTTAGACCCCAACCTAGTTTTGAATTACAATTGGTGTCGTGTTCCATTTCCTTGCTAAGGTTTAAAGTGTATTTACAGCCACTCGGGCTGCTGCATTGTGCTAACAGCGTATAGGCCTGTGTACGCAAACTGTGTAGTCACTACGCCCTTTCGGCGTACATATGCAGAGTGCATACACTGTGGGACCTTGTGTACGTAAGGTTTGTAAATAATCTAAAGGTGAAAGGTTAATTACTGCGGCCGCAGCGGCTCAATATTAAAGTGTATCAAGTGTGTTTAAGGTATATGCTCTTTAGTCCTGTAAGTAAACCGACGTTTACACTACAAACAGCCGGATATTAGCATACATGAGGAAGAACAAATATTGCAGCAAATCAAAATGGCTGCGGGATTGGGGGACATCCTTGTGATTGGGGATTTTAATTACCCGGATATAAACTGGAGTAACGATTCATGTGCTAAAGCGAGGGGCAGCAGGTTCTTAAATATGTTTAGGGATCACTACTTGTCTCAAGTAGTCGAGGACCCAACTAGGGGTAAAACTACCCTGGATCTAGTAATTACTAATAATGTGGACATTATATCAAACACTAAAGTTGAGGAGACTTTGGGTAACAGTGATCACTATATGATCACATTCGACATCAGTTTCAGGAAACATAGCTACAGGGGTTCCACCAAAACTTTTAACTTTAGGAAGGCTAATTTCAGTATGCTTAGATGTGCACTTAACGACATAGAGTGGGAGGTTCTGTTTAATAACAAGAACACTTCGGAAATGTGGGATGTTTTAAAAGGGTTGCTGGATAGCAATATTCATAACTTTATTCCCATGGGCAGTAAACGCAGGAGTATTAAACTCAAACCGATGTGGCTTAACAAGAAGGTTAAGGCAGAAATGGATAAAAAAGCAGGCTTTCAAAGCATTTAAATCTAATGGAAAAGAGTCTTTCAAGTATTACAAGGAGTGTATTAAGAACTCAAAAAAGCAATAAGAGCAGCTAAAATGGAAAATGAAAAGCAAATCGCTATAGAGAGTAAAACCAATCCTAAAAAGTTTTTTAAATACATAAACGGTAAAAGGTTAAAAAAGGAGAATATAGGTCCATTAAATGATGAATTAGGAGAATTGATAAATGATGACGAAATAAAAGCGAAAATACTGAACAAATTCTTTTCATCAGTATTCACCAGTGAAGAACTGATGGTGGGAGTAGAGCATAACAATTGTGACAGTAATGATTCATGGTTAGATACTTGTTTAAGCGAAGAAGTAGTCCGGGAGAGACTAAGCAAAATTAAGATTAATAAATCACCTGGTCCTGATGGACTTCACCCGAGGGTTCTTATGGAGCTTAGTTCACAACTAGCACGACCCCTATACTTGATTTTCAATAGTTCAATTAGATCAGGCATGGTACCGAAGGATTGGCGTATAGCTGAGGTAGTGCCATTATTTAAAAAGGAATTCAAAAATCTTCAGGGAAACTACAGACCAGTTAGTTTAACATCTATAGTGGGGAAAATATTGGAAGGAATTCTAAGGGATGGCATACAGGAGTATCTACAGCCCACTAGGATTATTAGCAAGAACCAGCATGGGTTTGTGAGGGACAGGTCATGTCAGACTAAATGAATTAGCTTCTATAAGGAAGTGAGCAATAATCTTGATCAAGGAAAAGCAGTGGATGTGGTCTTCCTAGATTTTGCAAAAGCCTTCGATACAGTTGCTCACAGGAGACTGATGATCAAATTAAAGGAGCTTGGCCTAGGAAAAAGTATTTGCACATGGATAAGCAGCTGGTTGGATAGCAGGTTACAGCGAGTAGTGGTCAACGGGAAGTTCTCAACCTGGTCCCCAGTAGGCGAGCTACTAAATTGATTAAAGGCCTAGAAGGACTGGACTATAAGGAAAGACATACTAGGCTGATTATGTATACACTATAAAAGAGGCGAAAAAAGATAGATATACACACTCCAGCGCTAAGGAGAGTACCACGTTCACAAAATATATTCTGAACACTTCATGCAAAAAACTTATCACCAGTGTGGATAATAAGTCAATCAGTAATACTTAACGTTAGGGAAGTAATCAGCACAAATGTAGAATGGTCTTAATCCGTAGATTTCCACAGTTTACCATTTGAAAAGAACAAAAAATATATAATAGTGCAGATTATTTAAAACAAGATTCAAATTTTATTACAGGGATCCACTTACAAACATGAGGTTTGATTTGAGCCTGATATTATTCCTGTAGTGGCAATTTCAGCATCTAGTAGTTGCATCGATTCCAGGTATACTTTGGATCCTTCAAATTGACTCCATGATAAGGTGTATGATACCACAGAAAAGAAATATAGATTGTGCAAGTATGTAAAAGCAGCAAACAATTTTTTAATACAAATATGCACTTACAAACACTTGTAAAAACACAGCATAACGGGTTCCCCAATGGTAAAGCAGCATAGGTAAGTTCCTGATGTTCGAGGGATTACAACACTCACTTCCGGAATGTGAATGCTGTAGCAGACCTACGATCTATAACCATGCAGGGTGTCCGTCCAAAGAGCCACGCTAGACGCGTTTCAGACCAAAGTCCTTCCTCAGTAGCGTGGCTTATGCTCTCTTGAATATCCTTATATTAGGAGTGAACAGGTGCTTCCAATCCCCGCTGATTTGCGCCGTCCGTGCGCCAAACCGGAACCGGAAGTGACATTGCGGTTTGCGTTCCATTCAACCGGAAATGGTTCATATGCGTTCCACAGTCTTTTTCTAAATACCGGAACCGGAAGTGACGTCATGATTTGCGTTTCATTCGCCAGGAAAGAGGTCACATCCATTCCCAGTCTATTTTACAACAAGTCCAGATACATTATCCTTTTAGTAAAACTAAAGCAGAACAAAGGCACGAGTAAGACAAAGTATATATTCTCAAAGTGCATCAGAGTGACAGAAGATAAAATATAAATTGGCACAAGAATTCAAGGGAATGAAACATCAAGTAATCAAAATAAATATAAGTATATAAAAAATATTAAAATATTCTATATAAAAAATATATATAAATACATAAAATTGAAAAATGTGGACTATTGATTATATTAAAAAGCATTTAAGCTCAAAGTCCACATTAAGTCCGTTGGGGACGAGAGTTCCTAGATAATGTATCCACCGCATCTCGGCTTGTGATAGTCGCTTGTCTATATCGCGGTTCCTGGATCTAGGTAATATCAATTGGATACCCCAAAAATTCTTAATGTGACATTCCCTTGATTCATGATAACTATGGAAATTAGCAGAAACATTGTGAGTCAAAAGAGATTTACGAATGTTGTAAATGTGCTCGGCTGCTCTAATTTTTAGTTGTCTCGTGGTCTTCCCCACATATAGCAAGCCGCAGGTACACTGTAAAAGATACACAACATTTTTGGAATGGCAGGTAATAAATTCATTAATAGGGTATATTTTATCCCCAATGTGTAAACTGCTAACTTTTTTATCTTTAGTCTTAACTGTCTTACACATAAGGCAATCCCCGCATCGATGGAAACCTTTTGTTCTGATGCTCTGCCTAATTTCAGTTGTTAAATTGCTTTTGACTAAATGATCTTTTAAGGACGGTTAAATATAACTGAAAGAAAGGAGCTTTTGAAGATTAAAACTAAAGAGGATAATATTAATAATAAGAATAAACATGAATGGGCCTTCTTCAGCCAATATAATAATTGTCATCGAGAGATAGAAAAGGTTTTTACTAATAATTGGAAATTATTACAACAAGATCCAATTATAGGCACACTTATTCCAAATAAACCAGTCTTTGTCTATAGGAAGGCACCGTCCTTAAAAGATCATTTAGTCAAAAGCAATTTAACAACTGAAATTAGGCAGAGCATCAGAACAAAAGGTTTCCATCGATGCGGGGATTGCCTTATGTGTAAGACAGTTAAGACTAAAGATAAAAAAGTTAGCAGTTTACACATTGGGGATAAAATATACCCTATTAATGAATTTATTACCTGCCATTCCAAAAATGTTGTGTATCTTTTACAGTGTACCTGCGGCTTGCTATATGTGGGGAAGACCACGAGACAACTAAAAATTAGAGCAGCCGAGCACATTTACAACATTCGTAAATCTCTTTTGACTCACAATGTTTCTGCTCATTTCCATAGTAATCATGAATCAAGGGAATGTCACATTAAGAATTTTTGGGGTATCCAATTGATATTACCTAGATCCAGGAACCGCGATATAGACAAGCGACTATCACAAGCCGAGATGCGGTGGATACATTATCTAGGAACTCTCGTCCCCAACGGACTTAATGTGGACTTTGAGCTTAAATGCTTTTTAATATAATCAATAGTCCACATTTTTCAATTGTATGTATTTATATATATTTTTTATATAGAATATTTTAATATTTTTTATATACTTATATTTATTTTGATTACTTGATGTTTCATTCCCTTGAATTCTTGTGCCAATTTATATTTTATCTTCTGTCACTCTGATGCACTTTAAGAATATTTACTTTGTCTTACTCATGCCTTTGTTCTGCTTTAGTTTTACTAAGAGGATAATGTATCTGGACTTGTTGTAAAATAGACTGGGAATGGATGTGACCTCTTTCCTGGCGAATGAAACGCAAATCATGACGTCACTTCCGGTTCCGGTATTTAGAAAAAGACTGTGGAACGCATATGAACCATTTCCGGTTGAATGGAACGCAAACCGCGATGTCACTTCCGGTTCGGCGCACGGACGGCGCAAATCAGCGGGGATTGGAAGCACCTGTTCACTCCTAATATAAGGATATTCAAGAGAGCATAAGCCACGCTACTGAGGAAGCACTTTGGTCTGAAACGCGTCTAGCGTGGCTCTTTGGACGGACACCCTGCATGGTTATAGATCGTAGGTCTGCTACAGCATTCACATTCCGGAAGTGAGTGTTGTAATCCCTCGAACATCAGGAACTTACCTATGCTGCTTTACCATTGGGGAACCCGTTATGCTGTGTTTTTACAAGTGTTTGTAAGTGCATATTTGTATTAAAAAATTGTTTGCTGCTTTTACATACTTGCACTATCTATATTTCTTTTCTGTGGTATCATACACCTTATCATGGAGTCAATTTGAAGGATCCAAAGTATACCTGGAATCGATGCAACTACTAGATGCTGAAATTGCCACTACAGGAATAATATCAGGCTCAAATCAAACCTCATGTTTGTAAGTGGATCCCTGTAATAAAATTTGAATCTTGTTTTAAATAATCTGCACTATTATATATTTTTTGTTCTTTTCAAATGGTAAACTGTGGAAATCTACGGATTAAGACCATTCTACATTTGTGCTGATTACTTCCCTAACGTTAAGTATTACTGATTGACTTATTATCCACACTGGTGATAAGTTTTTTGCATGAAGTGTTCAGAATATATTTTGTGAACGTGGTACTCTCCTTAGCGCTGGAGTGTGTATATCTATCTTTTTTCTTCTATTTACTGTTTTCTGAGTAACCTGGATGCACTACTCTGATATACATAACTAGCTGCAATAAAAGGGGGGTTTTCTTGCGCACCAAAATTAGAAACAGATTTTTTGTTTACTATAAAAGAGGCGCCTAAGAGGAGATATTATTAATATCTTCAAATATGTAAAGGGACATCACAAAGAGTTATCAGAGGAATTATTTATTAAAAGAACACAGTTTCGGACACGTGGGCACTTGCTGCGACTGGAGGAGAGAAAGTTCCGAACGCAACAGAGGAAGGGGTTCTTCACTGTTAGGGCAATCAGGATGTGGAATTCCCTGCCAGGGAAGGTGGTAATGGCGGACTCTGTAATTGGATTTAAAAAAGGAATGGATACATATCTGAATGAAAAAGCTATCCAAGGTTATAATACTTAAAATATCAACGTGGTTAATCCGGGGGTAACATGAGTTATAGTAGCTAACTAGTCATAAAACATTATTCAGCAAGTATGTAGAATCATCATAACTTAAAACAGGTTGAACACGATGGGCAATTTGCCTCTATTCAACCTCAAATACTATGTTACTATGTATATCAGTCTTCCATCTATCACATACACCTACATATCAGAATTGATTGCAATTAAAGACTTTCTTATATAAAAGTAACCTGGACTGTGTTGATTTATCCTGGGTAAAGAGGAAACCCAAGAACTTACAGCACCTCTGGTTGGCTGGGTGCCCTGGCAACCACAGGTGATGATAGGTCTGTTAGCCATACTACTTCCCGAATCTCTGGGAGCTCTTCTGGAATCCCAAGAGAGTAGACCAGCCTCCCGAGTCCTCTCTAGTTACCCAGAAATAGAGATGCCCATCGACCATCAATGATTCAAAATCATTGATGGTCTATGACCGATGTCGAATACTTTTACCATTAATGGGGGAGAACCAGATGGTTTCCTGCCATCGATAGTTCAGTGCTACCGATTTTTCTTTTCTTTTCTCAATGTGTCAGGGCACAGAGCTTACACCCTGCCCCCTGGCACACGCGAAGCTACGCCCTTGGGCTCTGATTGGCCCAGCAGTTAATTTTACAGTAATGCAGGGGTGACCATCGATTGTTCCTTTAGAGATGTTTCTACACCATCAATGTTATCCATCAATTGTATCATCGATGGTGACCATTGATGGATAACCCACCAATGGCCATCCCTACAAAAAAAAAGTGGGAAGTTCTGGGGCTGGATGTGCGCTGCTAAATCTCTGTCACAGCCTACTTGGAGATCCTCCTAAAAAAGTAGGTAGATGTCCTTTGAGGAGACATACTGGGAAATCTAGCTGTACCTATAGAAACTTATCTGGCCACCTTTGAGAGCTGTAGAACATCATATTTTAGGACAACTAACACTTCAGCAGCACATGACAGTTACTATATTACTGGTGCATAGCGAAGGCTAGGATCGTGGGGAGGAAGACATTACTTCTATTGAAACCACATTTACCAATGCCTTACAAATGATTGATGATCTAGGTAGACTTGAGGAATGTTTAAGAACGTGACAGCTACAGTTTAATGCTAAAAAATGTAAAAGATGTAAAAGATAGTCGCCGCCCAGGGGGAGTGAAAATTTGCCCCGTGCAAGTGTGCGATTGCATATGTACGCCATGCGAAATTCCCCTCAGTCAGCGGACAGCTGCAATACCGTTCGCATCACACTCACAGAATGTTTTTCCCATTCTGTGCAGTCTGTGCGTAGCTCAGTACTTACTCCTCCAGTACGAAGAAATCAGGCTGATCGGGGCCGGAGCTGACGTCACACACCCGCCCTGAAAACGCTTGGGAACAGCTGTGTTTTTCCTGACACTCCCTGAAAACGGCTAGTTACCACCCACAAACGTCCTCTTCTTGTCAGTCACCATCCTAACGCTGTTTGGCGACGCGTGTGCGCATGGCGGTGCATATGCATGCGCAGTAGTTCGATAATCGTCTGCTTTGCGAAAACGCACAGCAGCGATCAGGTCTGAATCGGGCCTATAGTTTGGAGCAGAGAAGGGAAAGGGGGGACATGGCAGAAACTTTCAAATCCTAAAATATGAAACAGGGGCAGACTAGATGAGCCAAGTGGTTCTTATCTTTATTAGGCAATGCTAAAATTTGTCAGGGCATGCTGGGATGTGTAGTTTCACAACAGGTTGGCCAGGCATGGTCTGTGGTAGGTCTGATGGATAGATCTATGTGCAGAGCCTTCAGGAAGAGAAGCCCACCCCAGGAAGAGAGGTACAGTATGCGTACATCTTGTGGTTCACCCAACCTCTACGTTTGGCTTGTTACTAATCATCATATCATTGTGCATCAGCCTATACTTGTTGCACAAGATGAGTGTGGAAACAGGCGTATATGCACTTGCAGCCATCTCTGCAGCTGAGGGTCCATCAGTACCACCCTCACTAGACTTTTTCTATATTAAGTTGCCCGTTTATTGCCCAGCTCGTCAGCCATACTGTAAGTGGAGATGCGCTTCAAATCATACTTACCTACATCTTCTGTCTCCTTTCCGGGGGGAGAAGCCCAGGGAGGAACTGCTGCTGTGGGCCAGGGCTGTCACCAGGGGCGTAGCCAGAACTTTGTGGGCCCTATAGCAAAAGTTGAAGGGGCCCCTGTCCCAATGCTTCTAGAGAGACACCTCACCACAACAATTGTTAATTTTATGCCCCACAATAGTTTACTTTATGGACCATTATAGTGCCTTAGTTCACGTTATGTCACATTGTAGGGCTGCCAGTACACATTATGCAACAGAGTACCCCAATATACATTATGACAGTGTGCCCAGTTTATAATATGTCATACTATATTGCCTCCACTTCATATTGTGCCACATTAGAATGCCCCAGTTCATATTATGTAACATTATAATGCCCTCCAGTTCATTATATACCACACTACAATGAGCAGGTACAGGGGCATAACAAGATATATTGTAGGCCACAAGGCAAGCATTTGTAAAGGCGTCTAAGTGCCTCACAATGGTGAAAATTGTATATAACACGTGTAACTTTGACAGGGAAGGTGGGCCACCAGAGCCAGCCCTAACCAATTTGGTGCTCTGGGCAAGATTTTGACTGGTGCCCCCTAGTAGATCATCCCACCACCTGTGATGTCACACCGCCACTTATAGGTCTTGCCTGGGCCACATGTATAGTACTTGTATCGAACATTTCTATATAGACAGTGACAGCCAGTTACAATACACCTTGAAATATATGCAGTACTTATGATAAATAAAAAAGTTATTAATGCAGATAATAATAATAATAATAATAATAAAAAAACTATATATACACTGTACAATAAGTACAAATGCAGTCTCTGGAACGACTAATATTACCCCATACAGATGTTTCCTTCCTCTTCTTTGCCGCTATGCATGTAGCGACTTTTCGAACCTGCGATCAAACTATGTAGTCTCTGGGATGCATGTGCACGCTACTTGTGGAAAACAGATTGTGGGTGTGAATAGCTGCAGCCTAGATAAGGCTGGGCACTTCTGTAACATCACTTATTATAAATCTTGCACTGCCATTAAACAGCCATTCTGAGTGGCAGTAAAAGTTAGATCTGCATCCTGTGGGGTCTGTTTATTAAACCTTGGAGAGATAAAGTGGACGGAGATAAAGTACCAGCCAACCAGCTACTAACTGACATTTTTCAAACACAGCCGGTTACATGACAATTAGGAGCTGATTGGCTGGTACTTTATCTCCATCCAAGGCTTAGTAAATAGACCGCTCAGGTCTCATTAGTTATACAGTAAGTCCTGTTATGGTACAGTCTGTAAGTATATATGGAGGTGCATGCTTGCCTCCTACCTTTAAGTAAGAATGGAGTCCGGGCAGCGTGCCTTCTCAGTGGAGGCTCCAGAGGGATGGATGCGTATGAGCGGATGAACTGTGTGCTTACCTCTGCTCACCGACAGTAAAGATGTTGTATGTCAGCTGGTGCTGGACCCCATCTTTATATGCCTGGAGGTTCCTGCGGTTAGTGTGGTTCCGTGGTGCTCTCTAGTTACAGCAAACGTGTATATGAGTGTATTACATTTGCGGACACATAGCAGCCTGCGTGCTCATTTCTGTGCCCCACCCCATTTGGCCGCTCCACTTAAAAAGCAATCATGCTGTCCCTAACTGGTGGGGACATGGTGACATAAATACTGGGGCTGGGGAAGGAATGGGGAGGGGGGGGAGTTTGGGGGAATGGTCAGCATTCATCCACACTGGGTCCTTGGGGGGATATGGCGAAATAAACCTCATGGGCCCTGGAGGGATATGGTGACCCACTGGGAACTGAAGGGAACAGGATCACACACATATACAGATTGGGGAGGGGGATATGGTGACTCCCTGGGGCCTGGAGGGTACAGGGTCTCACACACACACACACACACACACACACACACACACACACACACACACACACACAGATTGGGGAGGGGTTATGGTGACACACTGGGGACCGGAGGGTGCAGGATCACACACACACACACACACACACACACACACACACACAGATTGGTGAGGAGGTTATGGTGACACACTGGGAACCGGAGGGTATAAGATCTCTCTCTCACACACACACACACACACACACACACACACACAAACACACAGATTGGGGAGGGGGATATGGTGATACACTGGGGTCTGGAGGGTACAGGATCACACACACACACACAGATTGGGGAGGGGGTTATGGTGACACACTGGGAACCGGAGGGTATAAGATCTCACACACACACACACACACACACACACACACACACAGATTGGGGAGGGGGATATGGTGACGCCCTGGGGTCTGGAGGGTGCAGGATACACACACACACAGCTTGGGGGGGGGGGGGGCAGATATCGTGACACACCGGGGTCTGAGGGGTACAGGATCACACACACACACACAGATTGGGGAGGGGGTTATGGTGACACACTGGGGACCGGAGGGTACAAGATCTCACACACACAAACACACACAAATTGGGGAGGGGGATATGGTGACACACTGGGGTCTGGAGGGTGCAGGATCACACACACACACACACACACACAGCTTGGGGGGGGGATATGGTGATACACTGGGGCATGGAGGGTACAGGATCACACACACACACAGAGCTTGGGGGGGGGGCAGATATCGTGACACACCGGGGTCTGGGGGGTACAGGATCACACACACACACACACACACACAGATTGGGGAGGGGGATATGGTGATACACTGGGATCTGGTGGGTGCAGGATCGCGCACACACACACACACACACACACACACACACAGATTGGGGAGGGGGATATGGTGATACACTGGGGTCTGGAGGGTACAGGATCACACACACACACAGATTGGGGAGGGGGTTATGGTGACACACTGGGGACCGGAGGGTACAAGATCTCACACACACAAACACACACAGATTGGGGAGGGGGATATGGTGACACACTGGGGCCTGGAGGGTACAGGATCACACACACACACAGATTGGGGAGGGGGATATGGTGACACACTGGGGTCTGGAGGGTGCAGGATCACACACACACACACAGCTTGGGGGGGGGGGGCAGATATCGTGACACACCGGGGTCTGGGGGGTACAGGATCACACACACACACACACACACACACACACACACACACACAGATTGGGGAGGGGGATATGGTGATACACTGGGGCCTGGAGGGTACAGGATCACACACACACACACACACACACACACACACACACACAGATTGGGGAGGGGGATAGGGTGATACACTGGGGTTTGGAGGGTGCAGGATCACACACACACAGCTTGGGAGGGGGGCAGATATCGTGACACACCGGGGTCTGGGGGGTACAGGATCACACACACACACACACACACACACACACACACACACACAGATTGGGGAGGGGGATATGGTGATACACTGGGATCTGGAGGGTGCAGGATTGCACACACACACACACACACACACACACACACACACACACACACACAGATTGGGGAGGGGGATATGGTGATACACTGGGGTCTGGAGGGTACAGGATCACATACACACACACAGATTGGGGAGGAGGTTATGGTGACACCCTGGGGACCGGAGGGTACAAGATCTCACACACACAAACACACACAGATTGGGGAGGGGGATATGGTGACACACTGGGGCCTGGAGGGTACAGGATCACACACACACACAGATTGGGGAGGGGGATATGGTGACACACTGGGGTCTGGAGGGTGCAGGATCACACACACACACACCGCTTGGGGGGGGGGCAGATATCGTGACACACCGGGGTCTGGGGGGTACAGGATCACACACACACACAGATTGGGGAGGGGGATATGGTGATACACTGGGGCCTGGAGGGTACAGGATCACACACACACACACACACACACACACAGATTGGGGAGGGGGATATGGTGATACACTGGGGTCTGGAGGGTGCAGGATCACACACACACACACACACACACACACACACAGCTGGGGGGGGGGGCAGATATCGTGACACACCGGGGTCTGGGAGGTACAGGATCACACACACACACACACACACACACACACACACAGATTGGGGAGGGGGATATGGTGATACACTGGGATCTGGAGGGTGCAGGATCGCACAACACACACACACACACACACACACACACACACACACACACACACACAGATTGGGGAGGGGGATATGGTGATACACTGGGGTCTGGAGGGTACAGGATCACATACACACACACAGATTGGGGAGGAGGTTATGGTGACACCCTGGGGACCGGAGGGTACAAGATCTCACACACACAAACACACACAGATTGGGGAGGGGGATATGGTGACACACTGGGGCCTGGAGGGTACAGGATCACACACACAGATTGGGGAGGGGGATATGGTGACACACTGGGGTCTGGAGGGTGCAGGATCACACACACACACAGCTTGGGGGGGGGGGCAGATATCGTGACACACCGGGGTCTGGGGGGTACAGGATCACACACACACACACACAGATTGGGGAGGGGGATATGGTGATACACTGGGGCCTGGAGGGTACAGGATCACACACACACACACACACACACACACACACACAGATTGGGGAGGGGGATATGGTGATACACTGGGGTCTGGAGGGTGCAGGATCACACACACACACACAGCTTGGGGGGGGGGGGGGGCAGATATCGTGACACACCGGGGTCTGGGAGGTACAGGATCACACACACACACACACACACACAGATTGGGGAGGGGGATATGGCGATACACTGGGATCTGGAGGGTGCAGGATCGCACACACACACACACACATACACACACACCTTGGGGGGGGGGGAGATATGGTGACACACCGATGCCTGGAGGGTACAGGATCACACACGCACACACTCACTAAAACAGATTGGGGAGGGGGTTATGGTGACACATTGGGACCTGGATGGTACAGGATCACACACACACACACACAGCTTGGGGGCGGGGGGCAGATATGGTGATACACAGGGGCCTGGAGGGTACAGGATCACACACACACACAGATTGGGGAGGGGGATGTGTTTTTTACATACTGGGGCCTGGAGGGTACAGGATCACACACACACTCACACACACATACAGCTGGGGGGGGGGGGGGGGGGCAGATATGGTGACACACTGGGGCCTGGATGGTACAGTATCACACACACACACATAGTGACACACTGGGAATTGGAGGGTACAGGATCAGACACACACCTTGTGGGGGAGGGGAACATAAAGTGACATATAATTGGGAGAGAAGAGACTGCTGTACAGTGCTATACCGTATTAAGGGCGGGATGTACTAATGTACATCGCCGCCCATCGCCGCCCTGCGCCACGATGCTGATCGCATATGTACTAACATATGCGATCAGCATTGCGGAGGACAGCTCTTCCGATAAGAGCTGTCCTCCGCGATGCGCAGCGGCAGCCTGACTTCCGGGATTCGGCCCCGGGAGTCAGTGTGTGCATGCGCGGGGTGACGGGGGCGGCCGCAGGGCATGCTGGGAGGGATCCGATCGGATCCCTCACACAGCGCCGCGGAGAGAAGCCCAAAGGCTTCTATGGACTATCGCCAGCTAAAGCTGGCGAACCCCGCCGCGGCGCTGACCTGCCGGACGGGGCTTAGTACATCAGGAAAATGCGGTAAACAGGGGGTTTACCGCATTTTCCGCTTAGTACATCCCGCCCTAAAGGAGCAGAGGGCACAGCAGCATTGCAGCTTGTATTGAGTACTCAGTGAAGGACAGGGAACAGTTTGTCCTGGCTCCGAGTCCTGACTCCTGAACATGGGTGGGACGCTACCATTGGCTCCACCCATCCGTTTTCTGTTAGCCAGCGGGACTCGGGCAGCCCTGTTTCCCAATGCCCCAATATACTGTAGGCTGCAGCAGCAGCGCTGAGGAGCTAGAGAAAGGACGGGCAGCAGTGTGTAATCCATCACTGCTGGAGCTCGCACACACATCTCATCGGCATTAGCCACTCGCGGCTCCTGCTCCTCTTGCACACCATACCCCCGCCCCACATGATCGCCATGGTGAGATTGGATATCCGTCATTGGATACGCAGTGATCGGCTGCACTGCCCCACACGCGCCCCGATGCCCGCCCACTTACCGCACAATTATTAATTAAAAAATAAAAGCCTTCAATACAGTTTTCTTGCAGTGAGACCCGGGCTTGGGATGCCCCTTAGCTCTGTGGGGCCCCTCTCAGCTCTGGGCCCCATAGCAGCTGCACTTCCTGCACCTATGGTAGCTACGCCCTTGGCTGTCACATCATTAGGTCCCGCCCCCACTCTGAGAAAAATAGTGTGAATTTCTCCCCATCCTGCCTACTTCACTAGGAAGCGGGTGGGGTACAGGAACTACACCTACTCTCTCATGGGTGCGGGCAGTCTCCCGCAACTTGCAGGAGAGTAGACAATTATGTTTCAAATGCATACAACTCTATCGGACAGTACGTAATGCCATCCGAGTTGGCCGGAGGTGCAGTTTGCTGGATCAACTCAGACAGTTTTTTAAAGTGGCAATCATTTACAAGGCATCCAAGTTCGGCTGGCAACCCGCACCGACAGACAACTCGGACTTCTTTACATCCGGCCCTGTATCTCTTGTAATTGCATACGCTTGGTTCACACCAATTTTGCATTGCCATGCGCTTGTAGAAAGCTAGGGCCACTTGTATTTGTCCCACAGACCAGTGGTTCCCAAATGCGGTTCTCAAGGCACCCCAACACATACTTACCTACATTGTAAGTCTCCTCTCCGTGAGAAGCCCGGAGAGGAGACGCAGCAGGTGTCTTCGGGGGCGGGGCCGGACTGTGACATCACTAAGCCCCGCCCCGCATCGGGAAATGCCGCGATTCGCTGGTCCGCGGGAAGGGGGCGGGGCTAAAATGACGCGATTTGCGTCATTTTAACCCCTTCTCCACCCGACGGACCCGCGAATGCGGGAAGTTATCTCCATCCTGCTCGCATCACTAAGATGCGAGCAGGATGCGGGAGACCTGCCCACTCTTCCGGGGGTGCGGGTGGCTACCCCAAAAAACGGGAGCCTCCCGCAGCTTCCGGGAGAGTAGGTAAGTATGCCCTAACTGTCCAGGTTTTAGGGATATTCCTAATTGTGAACATATGGTATAATCAAACTAACTGAGGTACTAAGTAAGTCATCTGTGCCTAAGCATGGATATTCTTAAAACCTGAACTGTTGGGGGTGCCCTGAGGGCTGCATTCGGGAAACCACTGCCCCAGGCTAAAAGTTGCCAGCCAGCCCCTGTCTACAAGTCAGCAGAAACAGATGGAGCAAGCAAGACGCTTATGTTATGCTTAATTCGGTTTCATCTGCATTTGTTTTCAATTCCGTCAGGTTATTACCTTTTCTGGTGCCAACAAGTGTCTGCCAGATGTATTAGCGCAGGTTTTCCCAAGCTCGGTCCTCAAGGCACTCTAACAGTCCAGGTTTTAAGGCAGGGGTGGGGAACCTCCGGCCCGCGGGCCGTATAAGGCCCGCAAAGCCAACTGATCCGGCCCGGCCACCCGCTGCTGTGTGTGACAGGGGAGGAGAGCACAGCGTGCACCTCTCCTGCCCCTTTGAGCTCAGTCCGGCCGTGGCGGCGTGTGTCATCTGCAGGGAGGAGAGTGCAGCTACAGTATGTCCACTGTCCAGTGGCGGCGTGTAGGATCTCAAACCAGCCGCCGGTTCGTGAGCCAATCAGGAGCCGCGCTGCCGGTCTGTGAGTTCTTATTGGCTTACGAACTGGCGGCTGGTTTGAGATCCTACACGCCGCCGCTGGACAGTGGACATAGCTGCGCTCTCCTCCCTACAGATGACACACACCGCCACGGCTGGACTGAGCTCAAAGGGGCAGGAGAGGTGCACGCTGCGCTCTCCTCCCCTGTCACACACAGCAGCACAAAGGGGCAGGAGAAGGCCAGCAGCAGTGGTGAGCAGGGCGGGGGTATATCTGTATCTGGCACTGTGGGGGCATACTGTATCTGGCACTGTGGGGGCATACTGTATCTGGCACTGTGGGGGCATACTGTATCTGGCACTGTGGGGGCATACTGTATCTGGCACTGTGGGGACATATCTGTATCGGGCACTGTGGGGACATGTGTGTACCTGGCACTATGGGGGCATTTCTGACACTGTGGTGGCATATCTGTATCTGGCACTGTGGGGACATATCTGTATCTGGCACTGTGGGGACATATATGTATCTGGCACTGTGGGGACATATATGTATCTGGCACTGTGGGGACATATATGTACCTGGCACTGTGGTGGCATATCTGTATCTGGCACTGTGGGGACATATCTGTATCTGGCACTGTGGGGACATGTGTGTACCTGGCACTGTGGTGGCATATCTGTATCTGGCACTGTGGTGGCATATCTGTATCTGGCACTGAGGTGGCATATCTGTATCTGGCACTGTGGGGACATGTCTGTATCTGGCACTGTGGGGACATGTGTGTACCTGGCACTATGGGGGCATATCTGTATCTGGCACTGTGGGGACATGTCTGTATCTGGCACTGTGGGGACATGTGTGTACCTGGAACAATGGGGGCATATATGTATCTGGCACTGTGGGGGCATATCTGTATCTGGCACTGAGGTGGCATATCTGTATCTGGCACTATGGGGACATATCTGTATCTGGCACTGTGGGGACATATCTGTATCTGGCACTGTGGTGGCATATCTGTATCTGGCAATGTGGTGGCATATCTGTATCTGGCACTGTGGTGGCATATCTGTATCTGGCACTGTGGGGGCATATGTATATCTGGCACTGTGGGGACATATCTGTATCTGGCACTGTGGTGGCATATCTGTATCTGGCACTGTGGTGGCATATCTGTATCTGGCACTGTGGTGGCATATCTTTATCTGGCACTGTGGGGGCATATGTGTATCTGGCACTATGGGGACATATCTGTATCTGGCACTGTGGGGACATATCTGTATCTGGCACTGTGGTGGCATATCTGTATCTGGCACTGTGGTGGCATATCTGTATGTGGCACTGTGGGGGCATATGTGTATCTGGCACTGTGGGGACATATCTGTATCTGGCACTGTGGTGGCATATCTGTATCTGGCACTGTGGTGGCATATCTGTATCTGGCACTGTGGGGGCATATGTGTACCTGGCACTGTGGGGACATATATGTACCTGGCACTGTGGTGGCATATCTGTATCTGGCACTGTGGGGACATATATGTACCTGGCACTGTGGTGGCATATCTGTATCTGGCACTGTGGGGACATATATGTACCTGGCACTGTGGTGGCATATCTGTATCTGGCAATGTGGGGAAATGTCTGTATCTGGCACTGTGGGGACATGTGTGTACCTGGCACTATGGGGGCATATCTGTATCTGGCACTGAGGTGGCATATCTGTATCTGGCACTGAGGTGGCATATCTGTATCTGGCACTGAAGTGGCATATCTGTATCTGGCACTGTGGTGGCATATCTGTATCTGGCACTGTGGGGGCATATGTGTATCTGGCGGTGCACTACTGGCGGCATATGTGTATCTGGCACTGTGGCGGCATAGGTGTATCTGACACTGTGGCAGCATATGTGTATCTGGCACTGTGGCGGCATAGGTGTATCTGACACTGTGGCAGCATATGTGTATCTGGCGGTGCACTACTGGCGGCATATGTGTATCTGGCACTGTGGTGGCATATCTGTATCTGGCGGTGCACTACTGGCGGCATATGTGTATCTGGCACTGTGGCGGCATAGGTGTATCTGACACTGTGGCAGCATATGTGTATCTGGCGGTGCACTACTGGTGCATATGTGTATCTGGCACTGTGGCGGCATATGTGTATCTGGCAGTGCACTACTGGGGGCATATCTACTGGGGCAGGCTAATTTTAAGTTGATAATTTTTGTATGGCCCCCGAAGGATTTTATAAATGTCTAAATGGCCCTTGGTAGAAAAAAGGTTCCCCACCCCTGTTTTAAGGGTATCCACTATCCATGCTTAAGCACAGATGGTTAAATGAAACTTACTTAGGGACAGAGTAAGTCACTTGTGCATATGCATGGATATCCTTAAAAGCTTGGACTGTTAGGGCTGAAACACACTACACGGCTTTTGCCGGCCGGGAAAAAGCCGGACGGCTTTTTCCCGTGCCGGCATTGTAGTTAACAGTGTGAGGGCTAGGGTGCCTTCACACTGCACGGCCCCGGCCCGGCTGCCGGGTTGCAGCCGGGTCTCACCACTGGAAGGTCCGGCGGCCGGGCGGCCGCCGTGCCGTCTTTGGAGCCAGTAAACCGTGTGTGTGAAGGGGAGCTTTCACACACAACGGTTTTTACTGTAGCCGTGTATGATGCTGCGCATGCGTACAGCATCACACACGGCTAAAAGCCGTCCTGTGTGACAGACACTGCCGGTTTCTCCCGGATGGCAAAAAGCCGGACAAAGTTTGTCCGGCTTTTTGCCATCCGGGAAAAACCGGAGTGTGTGTTACAGCCCTTAGGGCTAAAACACACTACCCGGCTTTTGCCGGCCGGGAAAAAGCTGGACGGCTTTTTCCCGTGCCGGCATTGTAATGAACAGTGTGAGGACTAGTGTCCTTACACACTGCACGACCCCGGCCCGGCTGCCGGGTTGCAGCCGGGTCTCACCACTGGAAGGTCCAGCTGCCGGGCGGGCGCCTGGCCGTCTTTGCAGCCAGTAAACCGTGTGTGTGAAGGGGAGCTTTCACACACAACGGTTTTTTCCCAAGCCGTGTCTAATGCTGCGCATGCGCACAGCATCACACACGGCTCAAAGCCGTCCTGTGTGACAGACTCTGCCGGTTTCTCCCGGATGGCAAAAAGCCGGACAAAGTTTGTCCGGCTTTTTGCCATCCGGGAGAAACCGGCCAGTGTGTTACAGCCCTTAGGGTGCCTTGAGGAACTGCCTTCGTGATTGAAACAACACAGATTACAGGTACTTGTGAACTCGCAGGGTTAAAGATGGGAAAAAAAATACTTAATGCCTAATTGACTTCAGGTGCCTGTCCTCGGTTATATACCCCTCCACCTGCTCTGTCTTTCCTATCATCTGTCTTATTTGGGATTGCTGGTATCCTGTGTGTAGGCTGTGAGAGTAACTTGGTCCCCTGAGTGGTAAGAAAAAATCTTTGTTAAAGCTTTTTGTGTTTCTTTTTCTCTAAAATTCCAGTCTGGCTGTGTGTAGCGTGTGTGCTAGATATACCTGTGTGTGCTGGCTATACCCGTGTGCAGTAGCATGTGTGCTGGCTATACCCGTGTGCAGTAGCATGTGTGCTGGCTATAACTGTGTGCAGTAGCATGTGTGTGCTGGCTATACCCGTGTGCAGTAGCATGTGTGTGCTGGCTATACCCGTGTGCAGTAGCATGTGTGTGCTGGCTATACCCGTGTGCAGTAGCATGTGTGTGCTGGCTATACCCGTGTGCAGTAGCATGTGTGTGCTGGCTATACCCGTGTGCAGTAGCATGTGTGTGCTGGCTATACCCGTGTGCAGTAGCATGTGTGTGCTGGCTATACCCGTGTGCAGTAGCGTGTGTGTGCTGGCTATACCCGTGTGCAGTAGCGTGTGTGTGCTGGCTATACCCGTGTGCAGTAGCGTGTGTGTGCTGGCTATACCCGTGTGCAGTAGCGTGTGTGTGCTGGCTATACCCGTGTGCAGTAGCGTGTGTGCTGGCTATACCCGTGTGCAGTAGCATGTGTGTGCTGGCTATACCCGTGTGCAGTAGCTGTTTGAGTATGAATGTGTTTATAAGGTGACCTTCCCCCTCCCCCCCCCCCCCCCCCCCCTTACTGGCCCTGTACTAGGTGTAACTGTGATCATCTTTGGATCTTGCGTTTTACAGAAGTCTAGATATGGCCTCCACAGCTAGTAACACCAGCAAGGTTGAGAAAACCGTGTCTCTTATATGGGGTAAGTTAAATTGCTCTTCATTCCTTTGGGGTATGGTGTAAAGGCTCCAACTGTCTGACACTGCATTGCTCCCTTACAGTAATCGGTGGTGATGCTGTGAGGTGTAGTGTTCTGATCGTCTCTCTGCCACTAACATACCTTCCAACATGACCCATGCCCCATAGGAGTACTTGGGGATATTGCAATAAGCCTGAGGCTATGCAGTATATCTGTTCCGCGCTGATGTAAAGCATGTAGTGCTACATTGTCATTATGATGGGCATTATTAATTGGTGTTAGTAGGAGAAACAATATGGAGAAGCCCAGTGTTTGCCGCCTCCTATTGGCTTGTGCAGTGTTCCCCCCACATGCAGCTTTCAGATGGCACTATGGGGCAGATTCATTAAGCTCAGTGAAGTGATAAAGGACCAGCCAATCAGATCTTAACTGCCATATCACAGGCTGGGCTTGAAAAATGAGTTAGGAGCTGACTGGCTGGTGTCTTATCACCTTCCACTTTATCACTTCACCAAGCGTAATAAATCTGCCCCTGTGTTCCCAATGACAGAACCCTGGGATAAGTCACTACATGGCACATCTCCTGCAGGATGAACTGAGTGGTAACTATTAGGAGGCTTCCTCCAGATGAGATCACTATGAGCATTTTCAGGGTCAGGTCTGTACTGTGCACAAGGATACATGTGGGAGGGAAATCGTTGCTGGTGGACCAGTGGTCGAAACCACAATGGTAAAGCTACACTGAATCTTGATGGGTTGTGTGTGGTTTTTTTGTTTTGTTTTTTTAATATCTGATATAGTTTGCCATATGCTCAATTTTTCTTAAGTGTAAAGGCCCCCATGCACTAATACGATTTTGGCCCTCTTCTACACTATTTCCATACCCATTGGTATTCCTTCCCTTTCTGATGCGCGGTCCCGTGCACTTCGGATCTGGGATTGTCACTGCTACACCAAGGATACATTGTACCCCAGAGCAGTGAATGGGATTGCATGTGACACATTGTATGCACAATAACCAAATATGATGTATCATGTGCGATATTGCCGCCAGTGGGGAGTTGCCGAGGCATTGCATGCGAGGCTGCGTGTAATAGCTCGGCTTAATGTATGGATACCTTAAGACTTGCCTTGGACAATGGGCATGGACTGCGATGAGGTAAATGGGTGAGGCACTGGCTAGTACCAGACTTACACACTATTTGAGTCAAAGGGTACATGTGGGCATTATACACAGGTGCAGCAGTATATGCATGAGGGCATTATACACAGGTGCAGCAGTATATACTGCTGGAAATTGAGTTTTGACTAGATGTGGGGGGAAAATAGGTACTGCCTCACCTGCCATAGACTGTGTTCAAGAGACTTTTCTATAAAAATGATTAGGATAATACAAAGAATATATTTCTGATTCTTTTCATTTTTCATATATTTCATAAAGTAAAAATTCTGGTGAATTAGTTTGTGTGACTGGAAAGGCTCTGCCTCACCCCACCCCACCGCACGTCACTGAAATGGGCTAGTTAAATCAATGGGGATGAAATAGACCATTACATGGTGCAGTGACTG